>NW_021681337.1:65389-119614 GCF_001412515.2 Diachasma alloeum
CCCCCCCCCCCCAACAACTCCCTACCAGAGACAGAGGGCCGCTCGTGGCGATATTGGTAATGGGTATAAGAATCGACGGTCGGCCATCTTGGTGTTGAATACGGGCCGTGGTCTGACAGTAGAGTAACTTTTGTTCATGCCTCCGTCTATTTGAATAGTTCCCTTGCCTATGATATTTGAAAAAGAATCAACGAGTCACGAGGACGAGGTTCTCTCTGGTACGTCGTGGTATTTAAAATCAGTTCATCGAATTAAACAGAATTGACTAAGGAAAAATGGATACGCCGAGAGAACGTGAGATCGCCGCTGAGGACAGCATCAAGGTGGTCTGTAGATTTCGGCCACTGAATGACTCCGAGGAGAAGGCTGGCTCGAAATTTGTCGTTAAATTTCCATCTGGGGGAGATGAAAATTGCATCTCCATTGGGGTGAGTATTCTTCGAGCTTTCACTTTAAAACATTTGAGATTCATTTCATCATATCGTGATATGGGTTATTCGCATGGGTACGCGACGGCGCACAGCTGACAGTTCAGCGGAGTCTACTCCGTTTTGTATCGAATACTCATTATTACCATTCTTTCCACCCTTTCCAACTTTCACATTCGTTTTGCTATTTCGTTGTATTCCTGAGGAAAATGAAGAAACATTTCACTCATCATTGCCATCATTTCCTGCGCTCTGTAAATAATAAATCCCTGGGTACACATGAGTGAGTCATTCCTCACCTGACGCAGAAGATAATAGTTGTCCAATTTAATGTCCTCATTTTGGCGATTATTTAATTTCAGGGAAAAGTTTATTTATTCGACAAAGTATTTAAACCAAATGCAACGCAAGACAAAGTCTATAATGAAGCTGCTAAATCAATTGTTACGGACGTTCTGGCGGGTTACAACGGTACAATATTCGCCTATGGACAGACTTCGTCAGGTAATTTTTTACGTAGTTTTTGTCTTTTAAAAGGAGACGTTAATGTCTTGGTCTCTGTCGTGGGAGAATTTTTGTTGGAAGAAAAACATGAAAAATTCACTCGTAAAGAATTCTATGGCTATTTTTATTGTTGACAAACTATGCTCATATTCTGGCCACTATGCGGTTCACATAAATTTTAAACTCAAAATTACAGCTCATGTCTGCAGCGAATTTTTCTGCCTCATATTGCAATTAATTTTTCGCACCCATTTGAAATTATTCCAAATAAATATCACAGGGCGGTGGTCTTTTATCTTCGAACGACAATTTTCCCTGCAAAATTTCATTTTCAAGTAATTCCAGAGACCGGCAAAAATCATTTTACAAATAATTGAAATTTGGTAATCTATTCACTGAGAGATGAGAATTAACAATGTAATGAATAATGAAAATTGTCAATTGTGAATTTCAAAATCATGATTATGCTGATGGCTGAGTAACTCGTTATCATTTGTATCAACATCATTGACTGCTTGAACTAACATCCAATGAAAAACAATAGGTAAAACGCACACAATGGAGGGCGTTATTGGTGATCCAAACAAGCAAGGAATCATCCCACGAATTGTCAACGACATTTTCAATCACATTTACGGAATGGAGGAGAATCTCGAGTTTCACATAAAAGTCTCCTACTTCGAGATTTACATGGACAAGATCAGAGATTTGCTCGACGTATCCAAAGTGAACTTGAGTGTTCACGAAGACAAGAACCGAGTACCATTCGTGAAAGGTGCAACCGAGCGTTTCGTATCTAGTCCCGAGGAAGTATTTGAAGTGATCGAAGAAGGAAAGTCAAATCGACATATAGCAGTTACGAATATGAACGAACACAGTTCTCGTTCGCACTCAGTATTTCTGATCAACGTGAAGCAGGAGAATCTGGAGAATCAGAAAAAATTGTCTGGTAAACTGTACCTCGTCGATTTGGCTGGGTCTGAGAAGGTGTCGAAGACTGGTGCTGAGGGAACGGTTCTGGACGAGGCGAAGAATATTAATAAGTCACTGTCTGCCCTGGGTAACGTCATCTCAGCCCTTGCAGATGGTAATAAAACACACATACCGTATCGTGACTCCAAGTTGACGAGAATTCTCCAGGAGTCCCTCGGTGGTAACGCAAGAACAACAATCATTATTTGTTGTTCACCAGCAAGTTTCAATGAGTCTGAGACAAAATCCACTCTGGACTTTGGTAAACGTGCAAAGACGATCAAGAACGTTGTCTGTGTCAATGAGGAGTTGACGGCTGAAGAGTGGAAGCGACGTTATGAACGTGAGAAGGAGAAGGCTGCGAGGTTGAAGGGAAAAGTCGAGAAGTTGGAGTACGAGCTGTCTCGTTGGAGACAAGGAGAGACTGTCAAACCAGAGGAGCAGGTTAATCTCGTTGAGGCTCCAGACGTCATCACACCAATTCCGATTGAAGGAAAGGTTGACTCCAAGGTTCCAGATGGGCCAATTCCAGCTGTTCCTGGTGGTGGCTTAATGGCTGGTTCATTATCCAATGAGGAGCGACAGAAACTCGAGGAGGAGAGGGAGCGATTATTCCAGCAGCTCGACGACAAGGACGAGGAAATCAATCAGCAGAGCCAGTACCTCGAGAAACTCAAGGAGCAGCTGGAGGAACAGGAGGAACTCATTGCCAGTGCTCGCAGGGATTATGAACAGCTGCAGCAGGAGATGAGCACCATCAATCAGGAAACTGAAAGTGCTAAGGAGGAGGTCAAGGAGGTGCTCCAGGCGCTCGAGGAATTGGCGGTTAATTACGATCAAAAGTCCCAGGAGGTCGAGATGAAGAATAAGGAGCACGAGGCACTCACTGAAGAGCTTCTCGCTAAACAGACTGCTCTCAATTCTACCACGTCCGAGCTTCAGCAGTTACGGGATATGTCCACTCATCAGCGTAAACGAACTGCGGAGATGTTGACCAATCTTCTGAAGGATCTTGGGGAGATTGGGGTTGCTATTGGAGGAGACGAGAATCTCAAAGTAAATATTCCATGGTTTTCATGTTTTTAACTGGTCAATTGTCTTTTTTTTCTTTTTTTTTTCAACTCAAAATCAATCTTTATTTAATAATTTTTATTTTTCAGTGTCAGATCACGCCCGATTCAAATGGAAAACTCGAGGAGGAATTCACAGTCGCTAGATTATACATTAGCAAAATGAAGTCAGAAGTGAAGAATTTGGTGCAGCGTTGTCAGGGATTGGAAACGTTCCAGGTTGATTGTAACAAAAAGGTATGATTTATGTCAAGTCCAATTTTATTGTTAATCGTTGAAAAATTGTCATTGACATTTTTAAAAATGTCAATTTCCAGATATCAGAGTATGAGAAAGAACTGGGTGAGTGTCGACTATTGATCTCCCAGCACGAGGCACGCATGCAGACTCTCACAGAGTCGATCAAGGAGGCTGACGCCAGGAAGCGTCAGCTCGAGGAGGATGTCGACGCAATGCGGGAAGAGTGCGCCAAATTGAAGGCTGCTGAGCAGGTCCAGGCTGTCAGCAACAAAGAGAAGGCAGAGGAGAAGGAGGCGGCGACGAAGATGCGTGTGGCCCTCGAGGAGCAGATGGATCAGCTGCGTGACGTTCACCAAAAACAAGTGGCAGCCCTCAGGGACGAAATCTCAGAAAAGCAGGAGATGATCAGTGAACTCAAGGATCTCAACCAGAAATTCACGCTCGCCCACCAGCAGATGCAGGCTGACTACGAACGATTGAAGCAGGAGGAGGCTGAGAAATCCTTGAAACTCCAGGAACTCATCATGATGAACGAACGCCGTGAACAAGCGCGAAAGGATCTCAAGGGATTGGAGGACACTGTTGCCAAAGAACTCCAGACACTGCACAATTTGCGCAAACTATTTGTCCAGGATCTCCAGGTCAGAATGAAGAAAACTGCTAATGCTGAGGACAATGAGGATGACGGTGGCTCATTGGCGCAGAAACAAAAGATCTCATTCCTCGAGAATAATCTTGATCAGTTGACCAAGGTCCATAAGCAACTTGTCAGAGACAATGCCGATCTACGGTGTGAATTACCTAAACTTGAGAAGAGGTTGAGAGCAACTGTTGAGCGTGTAAAGGCTCTTGAGACTGCACTGCGTGATGCCAAAGAGGGTGCAATGAGAGATCGTAAACGTTACCAGTATGAAGTTGATAGGATTAAGGAGGCTGTTCGGCAAAAGAACTTGTCACGACGTGGACCCAGCGCCCAAATTGCCAAGCCAATTCGTGCTGGACAACACCATGGCGGCGGACTCAATGTTATTAGGACTGGAAATCGAGGTAAATAAACATTTTACCACTCACTAATTATCCCTTAGACTATTGATTTTTGTATTTCTTTCCTTACGTTGAATGATCATTATTTTCATTTTTCTTTTTCTTTCTTTTTGTTTTTCCTCAATAGATGTGGAATCTCCCCGGTCGTGAGCGTAACCTGAAAAAACAAAAAATTCTTCACTTTTACAGAGAACGAACGCAAGAATGCATTCACCGATGAGAAGAAACGGATTCCAGAGATGGACATAATTTACAATTCTTACACATAAACGATTACGGTAAAACAAAACAAAAAAACATTATATATGAATAAGGGTTATAGAAGTACTACTATTCGCAACGAGCACCATCCGTTTCTTTTATTCAACAGAGCAAAACTTGAAGAAAAAATGAAGTAAGAAAAACGAGAAAAAAATGAAAAAATAATAAGCATGTGCTTAGTACTGGCTAAAATTAGATAACATTAAGTTTACTATGTAATACTGCATGTCTTATCGATTTGTAAATAGTTGATTTTTATAAATTATTTAATTTAAAGGAGATGAAATAAAATGTGCGCGGTAAATCATTTGAGACAAAAATCGATCGATTTATGCTGTGCGGATATTACAATTCATGATCGAGTCGACGCATTATGTTCAGGAAGCTTTCTAATTATGCACTGACTTGTATCGTTGATCAACAATGATTAATTATTACATGGAAATTCAATATCCTAGGCACAGATGGGAAGAATCATTTTTATTACGCATTTTGTTGCCGGGTTTGATTCCACAAAGACGAAAATAAAGATGAAATGAATGACAAGCAATAGACTCTGGCCTAGACGCAATCATCATTCGACCTAGTTTAACAATTGCCAGAGTTGAAATAACTAAATTGAGATGCAATAGTATTTCATGTGCAGTTGAATGCGATTGGACATGCAGTTGCTGGATTGTGAGAATGACTGTGGCTTATGTGTATTCCAAATTGCAAAAGATGTTAATGAAATGACACCTTCATTCTTTTGCTTATTGGTAATTTATTGGGTGATTGATCTTGTCCCTGAAGACAGTTTTGATGCAGCGAATCAGTTGGGAGGACTCGCTTAATAGCAGTTAAGCGTTCAAGTCTCTCCACTGCGATTTTTAGATTCAGAAATTGAAACTGTCTTCCCTCGGGCATTTATTCTCCTGTGGTAATGTCAAATTTTTATGATTCATCAAGGAAAATAAATCATGAAGCATGGGTAACCCATCTCGAATGTCCCACTCGAATATTTATTTATATGATATTTTCTATGAAATTTTCGGAATACACGCAATAGTACTGAAAATTATACAGAATTCTGAATTCATCAGAAATTAATTGTCCAAACCGCTTGAAATTTCCTTTCGATCCTTGACGTTGCTAATGTCATTATATTTATTGAAAATTGAACCAAGAGTTGAAATACCTTGGGACGCCTGGTGAATAATTGTTTTTGTCAATTCTGGTGCAACGATTGTGCATAATGACATTGAAAGCTGACATAATGACAATTTTTATCCTAATATTTTCACGATTACTGAGCTTAAAGAAGAGAATGATTAAAAGTGCTTTAGTTATTTAAAAAAAAAATTTGGCTGCTGTATTTATATTATTTGTAACTTACGAGCCACACGTACTTGATATCATGTCTGTGAATGACGCAACATGGTATCGTATGTTATGATTGATCATTTGAAAAAGAATTAGAAGAAATCTGTGACACGAGCCTGGAACGCTCGACAGGCGAGCTTGCAATTCTAGGTAGGAACAAATTGATATTGTATTGATTTTGCAGACTATTTTATTATGCCTGCGTTGATTAATAATCCTGATTTTTTTTTCATGACGACTTGGCTCTGTTATTTCATCCTTAATTAATGCAATTGCACCAATAAAATTCCGTTGCGATTGAAACTCGAGATATTCCCCCCAACTTTTCATTTTTACAATGCAATAATGTGTCTGTATGTATAAATATTCATCATTTTTAAACAAAAAAAAATCTGTCGCACAGTTATAGTCCTTCCCGATACCAGTCCAGTCGTCATGCACTTCATATTTTATCGATACCTATATTTTCCATGGAGAATGAAGCAAAGTGATTAATTCGAATAGAAATTTATTCAAACTATTTTGCATCAACAGGAACGTTGATATTTAGATTAATTTAAAGAGTCCTATTTATTAATCCGAATCTTCATTACCAGAAAGGCATTATTAATCATTTACTTTGTATCTCATCAAAGTGCATCTCAGATGAGGAGGTGAATTATATGAAAATGTTTCAATTCAAATTGAATTCAATTGAAGAAGTTATATTTCAAAAGAATTTGTAAGCATAATTAAGTTGCATTTTTGGGCATGCACAGACAATGGATTCAGCTAAGGAACAGCACATTTGTATGGCCGATAACTATTAAAAAAATTGTGAAGGAGAACAAGATAGAACATATATATGAGAAGAATGAGCTCGTTGGCGCATCGACGGCGGCATCGTCGAAAAATTTCAGAGAAATAAATGCAAAATTTGAAAAAACTCTGGAACGAACAGATTATTTTTCATAACATTATTAAATCAGAGAAATGCATCCTATATTATTATACACATAATCGCGAGACCGTATGACTAATGAACGGCCCAGTTGAATGACTGTTTTCAATTTCTCGTGCAATTGCGAAGGATTTGGAACGAATAATTCATTTGAATACGATCTGAACATCTGAAATTATCGACACAATGTAGATATTGTCTGTGTTCTTATCACAATAAAGCAGTATGTACTGATTGTCCCCAAATTCTAACATTTTGTGAATTAGAAATTGTCTTCATTCGTAATTATTTATGACTAATTTTATCAATTTCTTTTGCATTTTTTCACATAGATGTCAGAACATGAAAATATTGATAATTTTAGAATGAATTTCACCTATAATTTTAAAAATGTATTGATTTTTACTGCGTAATCAATAATACAGTTGAGAATTCTGCGAGAAAAAATTCATAATTCCGTTGTTTTCCCATGACAACAGCCGCAATTTCAATGTTTTCAAATGCATCTCCATCAAAATTCCTACCAAAGTCCCCATAAGCATGAATTCCTTTCTATTCGATCCCTGCGACACATTAAATTGCGAAAACTGTTTCCAACTCTCAAATTTAAATTTACTGAAGAGCAAAATCTTCAGTCAAACCAGAAAGAATGAGACTTTGAAAATCAGTGAGCCGAGATATTGCTCAAAAGTTTTGCATGGAAATTGGTTCGAGGAGCGCGCTCAATACAAACCCCCGCCGGATGAATGGGAGAGCTCTTACAATGCCCTCTTCAAACCCCACAGCAACGAGAATTTCAATATTACCTTAGAGACTCGCAAGGCTGCAAACGAGTTCAAAGAGAGGAGTAAAGTAATTCAGGATTCCCAGCCTCGTGTACATTTACTCGGAATATTTTGTTATTATTTTCCTAATAGGGAGTGAGTCGTGAAGAACTCTTAGAACATCATGGGGATGCCTACCACAATAATTTTTCTACTGCCTATGATCTGAGTTATAGAGTGCTTCCGACTGGTTTGAATGGACCCCCTCAGCGAAAATATAATGCATGGTACTACAGAATAAATTTCAATTCCGTTCAATTAGAATATTATTCCCAATATTCGCTTCTTAATTATGAAAAATGAGAGAGATGCTATATTTAAGAAAATGAAAAATATTTTTTCCCAAGTTACACTTGCCCGTAATCTCCTCTTAATGTCATCAATAATTATTCAAAGCAAGAGAATGTACGTTCCTGAGCAAGACCTCTCAAAAAATTTCGGCAATCAATACGGCTATGGCTACAAAGAATACATCCAACGAAGGGACGAAGAACTCGTTCAAGAAGCGAAGGATCTTCCTCGCAGCCACTACCGATGTGATTACACTAAAAAAAAGATACCCAACGATAAAAGGTTGTAAGAGTTGTTACAAAGTCACTTGAAGTGTAAAGTTAACATGATATTATCAAAGGTATCCTCGGAAACGCGCTGATATGAATAAACCAGATCTACGTCACCTGAATATCGATTTGGATACCAAATGGGGTCGTCAGTTTACTCATGGGTATCACAGACTCAATATTCTACAAGAGAAGATTCATGGATTAAAACACTGAGACAACAGATTCTTATTAAAAAAAAAAACTTTATTCAATGGATTCCCTCAATAACACGAGTCATTCAGATTAAGTAAGGGCGCCACGCAGGGACGCATGAGAAACAAAATGTGTATCTGATATTTGTACGAGTTGTAACGAAATTCATGATACATAATTATTAATTTATTCAATACAATGTCTTCATCAAAGGTCGACTTGGCGGCGTAGAAAATATTTTTAAAAATTGTAATATAACAAAAGTCTTCACACCATTCTCATTAGTATGCGGAAGCACTGTAGTACTGAATATATCGATATGCAAATTGTGTTACAATAAGAAAAAATTTCAAGTTCTGTAATTATTTGCTCCAGCTTTATTTCATGGCCGAGGACTGACAAAATTAATATCCAAAAAAGCTCATGTATAATTCACTTGATCGTACAATTCAATAGCGTTTCCAAAGTATCAGTGATTCCTCTACCCGTATCCGCTTACCCTAGTGAACACACATTAAGATAGTTACAGTTATCACAAGATTTTGAGTGTATCCATTAATCAATGTCCCTCAAAATTATTTATCTCGTTGAGATGCACTCAATCGTATTACGGAGTATCCTAAAACCTATGTATTTACATCATCACTCGTTTATCATGAATAACAATCGGTTGGCAGTATAGTCAGGAACAAAAATGTAGACATGTATGAAAAAATTCAACCAAAAATCCCAGCGCTTTACCTATGAAACTTTTACACGCGTTTTCCAGTAGATATTTGCATATAACTTTGCATACCCAGTAAAATTACATAGTCTTCAATAGAATTGCCGCCAAAAACAAATTTTTTAAATATAATCCCAATATAAATTTAATAGTATTTCTCAAAGAAAGTGCGAGATTTTTCTATTAAATTTTTTCACTCGTGCACTATTGAATGTAAAAAAAATTAATCTGTTGGAAATTCATAGAATTGTTATGAAAATACAGTTTCACCCGTTGCAAAGACAATCCAGACATCTCAATCAGCGAAGTAAGATAGTACAGAAAACGATGACATTGAACACGAGTGAGCCGCAGACAAGTGCAGGTAACCACACAGGACTCGTTAAAACCGTTGTAGGATGATTAACACAAACAGGTGCTTCAGAAGGCTGCTGCACCATCACTGGGCTATTTTTCATCAGCTGATTGTGATGACTGTGGCAAAGAGTGCGCTGTGACATCTGCCCACAAGATCCATTGGACAACAGACTCTGTGAAGGACTGAAGCAAATTGGAATCTCTGGCCCAATCACCCTGTACGGTGATGAAGTAGAAGTATACTGGCAAAATGAATTCACAGGACTCACGTTGTTGAGATAATTGCAGCAGAGAGTTGTATCGGACATAACTGAGTACCTGTCGACGTCATTGACAACAGAGGGTTCTCTGGAAGAAGCAAAGTTGGAGCCTGTGGAGCCGAAGCCTGAGCTCTGGCTAGAGGAACGAGACAGCGTGGGTCTGTCCAGTCCCATTTGCCAGTAACCCCCTGCCACCCACGAGTTCTGAGAAACTGATTTCAATTTTGGTGGTGATAACACAAATTTCTTACAAGTCTGGAAGTTCCTCTTGAATAAATCTGGACTCGTGGTGCCATATGTTCGGGTTTCGAAAACTTTGGAACTCCTGGAGCTGATTTTTTCGTCCCTCCCGTTGAGGGAGAGACTGCTGAGTGTTCTCAGACTATCGTTCAGTGATGTGTTCTCATGATGAACCCCAGACTGCTTCCAAAGGGGGTCGAAGGTATCGGAATGACTGTCCAAGTTTGCCAAACCGAGTTGACTGTTACAAATCTTCAAATTTGAAGTCAACACTGGCTTGATTGGTGCTGGGGTTTCTAGGGGTGATGGCGACGTCAACAAATGGGTGATATTCACTGGTGATTTCCTCTCCTGGGTCTCCATTTCGTCGTCATTTAGGTAATTGTCGAGTTCATCTCTCGAGGAATTGGAAGAAATATTCAGATCCATTTTTTTGAATGATAAATTAGGACCAGAGGGTGATGAACTAGATGTTGCATTGATGAATCCCAAAATGGTGGATATAAACGTTATGACTTGATACCCAGTGACGTGTTCCAACGGTAGCCATTGGCTCCTCCACTTGATCCGCACCAGACGCTCCTCACAAAATGGCATGAGCATACAGACCCCTAGCCACATTATAACTAACAACAAGTGATGACTATTTCTGGAATTGAAATTACTCGTGGCAGTGAAGAATTGCAATACTGCTCCGACCATTGGCAGTGCTTGTGACGTTGGACACCCTATGATCAATGAACTTAATACTATTAAAATAATTCTACAAAGTTTCTCCAACTTTTCTGAATTGCTAACAATGAGGCTTATGGGCCTTTGTTTAAAAATTAGCATTTTGTACTGGGTTAGCCAGACAGCTTGCTTCTGTAAAACACTCTTGACGAGTGAATTACACCTTCTGCAGAGCG
Source organism: Diachasma alloeum (assembly GCF_001412515.2). Lineage (NCBI taxonomy): Eukaryota > Metazoa > Arthropoda > Insecta > Hymenoptera > Braconidae > Diachasma > Diachasma alloeum. Next base: position 76,279 of record NW_021681337.1, read on the forward strand.
GGTACTCCTTCTCCAGAGATTCTCGACATCTTTTTATCTCTTTTCTGGATAAACTCAGGGGATCGAGGAGGCGCATTTGACAGATTTTCAACTCCTCGTTGCGATTGCAACTCCTGCAGAGAGTCTCTTCATTTTTTATTTGAGGTTTTTCAGGCCTGCAAGAGGCCGAGTAAACACTCAAATCATTCAATGATCTCCTCCGTTGCTCGGGAATGTCAAAATTGTAATCGCCATCCTCGGAGAAGCCGTTGAACTGCTGGCATGATGGGCACTGCCACCAGTCTATCTCTGATCTCCATATCTTGGTGTTGACGTTGCAGAACCAACAATTAACCTTCACTGGCCATCGTGATCTAGACAAATCAAACATGTCAATAATTTCATAAGAATTTTGTCATTGCGATTTTACGTTCAAATTTTACTCACCGCAATTTATTTATTATGATAATAACAGCAGTCGTGGTGGCGAGTATCGTCGCGACGATGGACGCACAATTAAATAACAAATGCTCTTGCATTTCCATTATTAAAAAATCTTCATTAAAATATATATACGACAGTGCTAACCACGAGGTGATGGCTTTAGGTACAATTTATCTGGTCGAATTAATGGGAAAATTAATTAGAATCATCTCCCGCGTTTTCGAGGGGCTCAATCCTAACCAAACTCGGATTCCAATGTCACTTTTCACGTGAGCACATGAGTAATACACCATTACTCTCCACTTTTATTGAACTCGGATGAGTTACTGTTTACTGGATGCATTATTGCAAATGAAAATCCACTTTTGACGGTGTTATTAATGAATTATTATTATTTTTAATGCGGTTGTAAAACTCACTGCTCACGTGCCTGGTGCCCGCTCGAGAGAGCCGAGACGCCGAGAGCGCCGAGAGACCGCCTCGATCTTGGCGCTGCGGTCCGGCGAAGATGAAATTTAATTTTTCAGCGGGACAATTTCCGCTGGGTAATTTAAAGGAGGCCACAGTTTTTACTGATCAATTTTCCTGGTATTACTTTTTAATATTATAAATAAACGACTTGCCTCCCGGCTCTGACCACAAAAATTATTCAATAATATCGTGCGATTCTTACGAGCAAAGCAAGTGCCTTAATATCATGTCTTTTAAATGTTTGATTAAATAATTCCATATTTTTTTGACCATCTCGATGAATGTAAAAATGATGAACGATGAAAATTTGAGTTTTCGCAGTATTTGGATGAATAAAAATGTCTCCATTTATTTTTTACATCTCTAATTCGTCAATGATTTTGAATTTGCTCTTGTTTATTTATTGAAAATACTGAAAATACGGTTGGAATCACTGTACGGTGATCTCGACCCGTAGATGCGTAGGAGTCATCCCCGAGAATACCCCCGTCGAGTTGATCGATCGCTCGAGGAGTTTGCGTACTGGAAAACACCTACGCATCATCGGCAAATAGTCAATTTTTCATGCCCTCGATGCCTGGAGTACACAAAAACACCGTAGCATCCCCGAAGTAGTCAGTGTCATCATCGATAAATAAACCGGAATAGTACTCCAAAAGGTAATAATCACGAAAAATCTTCGCTTTTAATACGAGATGAGAATGGTGTCAAATCAATAGCACGTGCAGAAGACAGCTGTTCTCTCTGAATAATTAATACATCCATTCATGTAATATTCCTAGGCGAAATGCCGTCGGTCAGGAGAATGATCCTCGGGCACGTGATGTCTGGAATGTGCTCCAAGATGAATCGAACGAAACGATTGGATGGGGACTCGATGGAAACTCCGTTAAAACGATGTTTAACAACATTCGATATGACTCTATTGGGTAATATAAGTGTAGAGATAGTGAAACAATTGATCCTGGAGTTTTTTCTCCGAAATAGAGAATTAATCGATCAATCATTTAATTATTATAATGAATATCTGTTGCCAGGGGTTGGACACATGGTCGGTGCCGGGATATACGTTCTCACCGGTAGTGTAGCCCACGACATAGCAGGTCCCGCAGTAATTCTTTCGTTTCTCCTGGCTGGGCTTGCCTCGCTCCTTGCAGCCTTCTGCTACGCGGAATTCGGGGCTCGAGTCCCAAGAGCCGGCAGTGCGTACGTCTATACTTACGTATCCGTCGGTGAATTCTGGGCTTTCGTAATCGGCTGGAACATCATCCTCGAGCACATGATCGGAGCGGCGTCAGTCGCCCGAGCGTGGTCCGGCTACGTTGACTCGTTATCCGGTGGAGTTGTCAGTAATTGGACACAAGAGGCATTTTCAGGGTTCGAAATGGGCGAACCCCTGGCTCATGTACCTGATCCTCTGGCCGCACTCCTCTGCCTCTTTTACGCTCTTCTTCTCGGTTGCGGCGTCAAGGCCTCAGCCAGACTCAACTCCGCCCTGACCCTTGTCAATCTCGGAGTGATTCTCCTCGTCATTGGTCTCGGATTTCAATACGCCGACTTGGATAACTGGGTGAACTCCGCACACGGTGGATTCCTCCCCTTCGGTTTGAGCGGAGTTTTAGCTGGTGCTGCCAGTTGCTTCTACGCATTCGTCGGTTTCGATTCGATCGCCAGTTCTGGAGAAGAGGCACGAGAACCCAGTCAGAGTATTCCCAGAGCAACGGCTCTATCAATGGCTATTGTCACCCTAGGATACGTCACCCTCAGTGGAATGCTCACCCTGATTGTGCCCTATGGAGACATCAATCCGAGTGCTGCATTGCCAGAGGCCTTCGCCGCCAACGGTGTCACCTGGGCTAAATACGTAATCAGTATCGGCGCACTCTGTGGTATGACGACAACTTTATTCGGCTCTCTCTTCTCCCTGCCGAGGATCATGTACGCCATGGCCAGTGATGGCTTGCTCTTCTCATTTCTGGCTCGAGTTAATGAGAGAACGCAAATTCCCCTGATTACCCTGGCTATCAGTGGAGTCCTCAGTGCGGTTATAGCGTTATTGTTTGATCTTCGGCATTTGGTGGAGTTCATGTCCATCGGTACGTTCCTTGCGTACACCATCGTCTCTGCAAGTGTCATTGTTCTTCGATATCGACCGTATCACTGTCTCGACGGACTCCCTCATCAGAGCTTGAGGTGCAAGGATAAGACGAGTGAATTGGAATCGCCTGGAAGTGATAGCTCCACGACTAGTAGCAGCACTACTGGATCCTCATCGCCTGATCATTCTGAGGTAGGATTTTTCTTGATGTGTCCACGTGCGAAAAAATTTAGATTAGAAAATTGTGGCGCTGCACACGCTCTTATGGTTTTGAAAATAACTTTCAGCTATTGGAGAGTGAGCATTTGAATCCTGTTGGTCGTTTGAAGAAACGCTACACGTGGCTGACTAACATAATTGGCTCCTGGGAACCTGGAACAGCCGTAGTTGCAGCTGTCATAATCTACACCGGGGGATGTGCCTGCATCTGTATCCTCACAGTCATGAAAATGGAAACTTGGTGGGACGATATCCTCTACGTCTACATGCTTCTGGTCACAATAGCCAGTCTTCTTGTTATTGGAGCTCACGAACAGTCCCCTCCGGCTAACGATAAATTTCGAGTCCCTCTCGTTCCCTGGATCCCTGCCCTCAGCATCTACACAAACGTTCTACTTGTCAGCCACTTGCATATCTTGACTTGGTTCCGATTTCTCATCTGGATGTTTATCGGTAATTTCCATTTTTCATCTTGTATTTTTATTTTTTTTCAAGGTCAATTAAAATGATTTACTCTTCAAAGCGATAAAAAAAATTGATTTCTCTTTTCTATCGCAGGAATGTTCATCTACTTCTTGTATGGCATTCACCACAGTATCGAGGCGACCGGTCCCAATTCCTATTCCGTTCTCATGACTACCCTGGAAGCAGAGCAAGCTCAAGCACGCAGTAAATGGACCTCGGGTGTAAAGTTCAAGGCGGCACGCTCGCAATTTCAAAGAAATCCCGACAAACAACCGATTTTAACGAGTGACTCGTACAATCGTTAATTCTTCAGTCAAGTACAAGTCCCTATTGCTGACTAGTCATTTTAGTTTAGGAATACAAATATCCCGAACCTTTCACAATTTTCGTTGGAACAAAAAAAGACTGCATTCATCACACTCATTACATTCGATACATCATCCAACAGTCGCTGAGCGTACAATGAACGTTAGATTTTCTATATTTTTCTCGAGATGAAATGAATTATTAGCGGGTGAAAAGTGTTGATCTATTCATATTTTATGTTGGACCATAGGCCTATAATAGGGAATCCAGCGCTCGCTATTTTGGTCTATGATTAATGTTGTACAATTTCCGAGAAATACATCTAATTTGATCAATGTTGTATGTTGAGAATTTTTAAAATTTTTCGTCGTCATTTTTCACAGTATCGACATCAAAACGCACGATCCATACCTCGACAATACCATACCATGACAAGAGTTTTTTTTTTTTAATGTGAATGTCCACGTATTTTCCTAATTAACAATCCATCATCCAGTAATAACGGGTGTAAAAGTGTCCCAAGTGATTAATAATGACAGGAATGAACACCAAATATCCCATAAAGATTAGGCCGCCCAGGGACATTACACTTGCAGTGCAATTCTCAACTGCAACAGCATCATGTGCAGATTGTTGTCGTTAATTATCAATTTCTCAATAGTCTACATACTTGTCAATGCAATTGCGAACGGTACGTGCCATCGGTTTGGACCATATGTGTCTCACGATGACGACAACGACGACGATGATGCCCCTGGGTGCCCTGTACTCCGCAGGGGAGAGAAGTTGCGTCAACCCTGGAGAGATGAAACTCAAGAAGAAACGCTAACTACAAGAACACCCAAATCGCAGGTTTCGACTACTTCAGAATCAGTGGATGGCTCTGGCCCTGAACCGGGAGCTGGTTGGACTAGTGATGAAACTGGAGTCATTATAAAAATTCTCTTCAACGATCATCCACCTCTCAAGAGAAGTATACGCAGCATCAAGTGTGGAATCAGTGAAAAATGTGATTAAAGCAAAGAGAATAAATAATAAAAATGAAATCAATAAAATCTCAATGTTAAATAAATTGTTTCCACTTTATTTACATTTTTTAAATGTTAAAAGAATTTGCCTAAAAACATGATTTATTAAAATTGTTGGAATGATGATGCAAATCATAATAGAAAGAACAATTTGGGTCAATATTGTGCTAATATGGACAGTTCATCAAATTTTGAAATATCAAATAAATTATTTACACATCAGATTCAACCGAAAATATTCCCTTATTTGACTGTTTAATAAATAAATGTATATGGAGGAGTTAATGAAACAATCGGATGAATTATTATGAATAAAAATCTAGACAACCAGTAAACGTTAACTCCTGTGCGGCACAACTTTCCAATCAGTCATCGGTCTGGACTGCAAGTAATTTATTTTCCTCTTTCCCCATCTGAACCATACGACCCCAATTATTACACAGACGATACTCTCAAGGTAGAATCCGTCCAGTCGTGTGATGCACTTGCCATTGAGCTCACATTGCTGAGGAGTAAGGAAAAATATGGAATTGCCAATGCCATTTTCGACGAATGAGCATTTTTTTAATTCAGTAGAAAAATTCAATGAATTTTCCGCTATTTGAAATTTTATGCCTAGGAATTTTCAATACAATCTCAAGGAAATTTTGATTGAATTGAGAATTTTTATGGAATTGTATTTTTTTTTCATACGTGACACAATATTTCACATAATAATTACCTCTTGTGCTGTGGGTGTACCACAATCATTATTGGCATCACTGTTGCACGATTTCCACGTGAGAGCATCGACAAACCAAAGTGCGGCTGTCGTGGGCCAATTGCCCCCGAGATTGCAAAGTGTATTCAAGAATGTCATATAAGTTCCACCCACGGTAGGATCACTCACTTTGGCGAAAAATGCCATAGAAGCTACAAACATACTACTTACTGTTATCTGTAAAAAATAAAAAAAAGTAGATAAAATATAATTGTTCACACCATCTCCGACAGGGAAATACTTTCATGTTTTACCTGATGGAAAACATATAGGAGAACAAGGAGGACAAAATAATACGGCGATACTTGGCCATTATTTATGAAGGACGGTGTTATCCACACCAATCCTGCAGCGATAAGACCGCATAAGAGTCTGTAAGGCATGGCTTTTAAAAAGACATCCAGTGGTCGAGGGCCCACAGTGTGTCTAGATATGGCTAGTGGCAAGACAATCTGCAGTGGTATCAGTGGAACTGCCATCAAGGCTATTTTTTCTTTTGGTACACCAGCGTCTATGAGTTTCAAACCCGTCACTGCATCGCATGCAGAAAAGCCAATCTAAGGGAATAAATATCCAAGTTTTATATGTTAGAATTAGTATTGAATAAAATTGTTTGAAAAAGATCGTAAGGTCAAGTTCAATTGACAATTTATTCATAAGAAAAAATGACGAGTATCGAAACCTAATGCTGTTTTATTATCATTACCTTGGAAGTGAGTAGAATCAATGCTGTCATTTTAATAGTTGGTAATTTCATTGTAGCCCAGAGTAAACTGTACGAGTGTTTAACATCTTCCCAGAGATCATTGGTCTGGGAATGTTGCTCATCAGTTTCACGTTTGAAAATAGCAACCATTGATGTGCAAACAATAAAAGCCCAGCCCCAAAAGTGTAAAAATCCTGGGAAAGGAATGAATAAAATTTATTCCAATGATATACTCAGAATTGACTGAATAAAGCGAGCATTTCGTAGTAATAGAGGAAGGAATATTACCAGGCAGTGTAATAAGTCCCTCAGTCGATGGAGTAGAGCGAAGATATGCATTACAAAATTCAGGAGACTCTAGTGCCATGAAAAGAACATATCCTAAAAAATACCCTGCAGTCTGACCAACGCTATTGCAGGTGGAAGCATATCCTACATTGTTTCTAAAATAAATGAAACGAGTATTTAGTAGAGTATTTATGATAATGAAGAATGCCTCGAGATGTACTTAAATATAATTCTATTGAAATTTCGAGAAATTTCGTCATTGAAAATTCAGTTTTATGGAAAAATCAACAATAACTGTAAATTTAAGTTCAATTATTTTATGGAATAAGTTGAGAGAAATCGGGACAATTGAAATGAATTGAGAAATTTGCCGAAATATCACTCTCCTGAAAATTCCTAATGAAGAGTGGCTGAAAGTTTAATTTTCATCCAACAGTGTAGGAATACCTCTTCAACATCGTAAGTGCCCAGCCATCGACAACAATATCCTGAGTAGCCGCAAGCACATTAAGCGAAAAAAATAATACGGTGAGTAACCCAATACTCGGCTGACTGTCATTCATCCACTGCTGTACATGTCCCGACAGGTACAGCATAAACATACCCATGGTATACTGTATGGGTATCAGCCATGTCTTTCGTCTCCCAAATTTCTGGGAGTATATTGCATCAACGATTGGAGCCCAGAATAGTTTTAAGGAGAATGGCCACAGAACGAAACTAAATTCCGCCTAGTGAGGAAAAGTTATAAACGATTTCATAACATTATTATATTCCCACAGATTGGGATGTTCATACTCTTTCAGGCAGAATGAATATTTAAAAAAACCTATACCTGTTGTTTATATGAAATATGACTATTCTGGAGTATCATGGGAATAGCACTGCACAATCCAAGAGGAATTCCCTGGAGTAAATACAAAAACAAGAGGAGGGCAATATTGCCCTCGTCTCCTCGGACATTACCAGGTTCATGATAATCGTTGGCACCGAGCTGGCCATACTCTATCGAATCTTGTCTACCATTTTTACGTTTCATTGTGACAAGACTTCAATTTTTTTAACCTTGAAATATTAAATGGCCTTATTCACTGGCTGCATTATTCACCCATAACTAAATAAATAAATAAATAAATAAATATGAAACTCACCGAAAACCAATTGACATACGTGATGAATTTCCTCTCTCTAAAAATCATGTAGCAGTCACCACCCCTATTCCGTTATTCAGTATTTCGTAGACTTCTAATCACTGATGAAGGCACTCGATGAACATTCATTTCTGCCAGACGTAACCTACTGCTGTAACTCCTGATTCCTCAATTTTGGTAAATTCCGCCAACTATCATTTCATTTCGAGAAAAAAGAAATCAGCTTCGTTCGTAAGACCCTTCGTCTCACTACCTATATTGTTATTAAATTCGCGAATCGACGATTAAATATAAATTCCTAATCGATAGTTTTCTCTGTTAAAAAATACTCACTGTAACCACTCCGTGAATCAACTGTGCTGCAATCACTGACAATATTGTCACCGATTTGCCACGTTGTGGTGGCTGTTTGTGCCTGTGTATTTTTTATGAGCAGTTGTGCGTGAATCGTGTGACTGGTGTGTTATCAGTACGTGGTCGAATCGCAGTGTCTGGCGCGAATACGCGGGCACAAATGAGCTAGATTCAAACGAAATTTACGAGCTTCATAAAAAATCATCTCAATTTTTGTCAAGTGGAATTGACTTTTTTTTGGAAGGATTAATAACTTAGAAAAAAATTTTTTCACTAAGCCATCTAAATTTTAAAAAAAGTCAGTGTCCATTTCAAAAGTATTTAATTATAAATAAACTATTAGTTTAATGTAAATGAAAAAACTGCATTCTTAAGCTATTCCAAATTGTTTCCAAATAATTGGGTTTGGTTTCATTCGGAAATTGATTAGATATGTTTTTGCTGCATCTTTTTTTTTTTATTGAGGGATTGGGGTTTTGTGGAATAGAAGTGCCTGACGCGAACATGCAGACATACTCGTAAATACGGTAGATTCAAACGATACTCACTAGCTCTTTAAAAAAATCAAGTAGATTTTTATAATGTTGATTATTTTTGTGTTTCCATTTTTGTTCGTGAATTCCATGAAGCGATTGTTGCGCACCCGACGATTCTCGACAGCACTAATATAGCCCTCTCTCTCGAAGCAATGCAATGTCGTATATAAAATATATGGCCAGCACCGTGTGGGGGTGAGCGAGAGAGGACGGGACGTGAGTTAATCACCATTAAAAGCCTTGTGTGTGGGCTGTACGCCGTTTCTCCCGAATTTCATAGAAATTTTCCTCCTACCCATTGAAAGGAGGATAAAAAAGTGGCAATTAAAGGCACAAATGTTGCATTAACAAGTGTTCATTTTCGAAGAGTTAATTTGAAGTACCGCGATTGCTCCAATTTCTCTGTCAAGACCAACTTAAAACTCTTCAGGAGGTAAATACCCAAGATAATCTAATCTTATAAACATGTGAAAACTGTTAAAACATTTTCATGCCTTCATATCATTCATTTTCATATGATTAAGTTGAATTAACGTTGTGAAGTTATAATCTATCATCAACATTGTTCATGATTTTGTCAATTTAACCGATTGTTTCACGCGATTGATCAAACTTCATGGACGAAAAAACAAAGAGCTCACATAAATAACAAAATGGTATTGGTAAAGACTCAAGACACTCCCAGTGAATCGTGAGTCAGCTGTAGATCCTTGTCAGTGACATTGGATTAATCATCAATCATATCGTACAACAATTCTCGGAAGTTTAATAACCCATTGTATTTCCATTAATGCAGATTCGAAATAATAAACAATGTCGGCTCCACCACCCCCACCGCCTCCAGCATTTAACATAAACAGTGCACCTAGCGCTGATCCACAGGGTAGAAATCAATTATTACAGTCAATTAGAGCTGGAAAGCAGTTGAAGAAGACAGTAACTGTTGATAAGAGTGCGCCAGCGATCTCAGGTAAACACAGGCCATCTCCACTTCCATGAAGCGGAAACTAGTGAAATATTCGCTAGTTGAAAAATTCAAAACAATCGTATGCCTTTAAGAATATTTCAACACTCTTAAATTAGTTTCAGCTTCATCTTCTCCCCCCTCCCCTGTCCCCCTTAACCCGATATTAAACTAAATGAAAAATTCCAGGAAAAGTGAAAAATGGCTCAAGTCCCAACTCGCCAGCGGCTCCGAGTCTCTCCTCAAACGGTAATAGCACGAGCACAAATGCCCCAATGGGTCTAGGTGGATTGTTCGCCGGAGGAATGCCCAAACTCAAGCCCACAGGATTGAGAACAGCAATTGTTGAAAAAGAAGTCCCATCACCCCCGAGTAATCAATCCTCTGGAACGATGAAGCGTGGTCCACCACCAGTTCCTCCCCCAGCGGCCCAGAAGCCTCAAATACAGACTGAAAGTAGCCCGGAGCCAAGCAAGGGCTTTGGCAAGCCAACACTGGCCCCAAAGCCTCCAGGAGCACCTCCTCCTCCAGCCATTGTCTCGGGCTCGTCGACCCTCCAGAAGCCCTGTCCACCACCAAAGAAACTCGATTTACTTCGTGGAGGTGGTGTATCGAGGGCCCAGAGCATGAGACTACCAAGATCACCCCCTGTCCTAGCTCCAAACTCGTCATCACTCCATCAGTCTCAGGACTGTCTGAACGAGACACATCAGAGGCCCATGAACAGAGTTCTGAGGCCACCAGTGGCGCGACCACCGTCACCCCCAACCTCCAGAAATGCCAGTGGAGTCTCAGGCCCGGTAATGCGCGCAGCACCTCCTCCTCCTTCGAGAACCTGCGTCACAGCCCCAAGTATGCCACCACCTCCTCCACCACCCCCTCATCGTTCAAACGTCACTACTCATCAGAGAATAGCACCTCAACCTCCACCCACACCACCAACACGGAATCTATCGTTATCAAATGGTCAAAGCGCTGTGACAAGTACTCAAGACCTAGAGACGAGATTTATCGATCAATTTCACTCGATAGCGACATTCCCATCGCCAGAGCCATTCCGGGGTGTACCAAAATTCTACAATAGTAAAAATGGTGAGATTAACAATCAGTCGTTATTTGGATTTACACTAAAACGTCAATCTTGCCAATTTGATATTTAATAACACGATTATAGAATTGATTATAGTTGTCTTATTCTTTTCTTTTTTTTTGATTATTTTATCATTCAACTATTATTTGTAAATGAGCTTTGTAACGCATGGGCGCTTAATACATCGGTTCATTTACCTTGATTTTCAAATAGCACTATTCTTGATTCTGGTTATTCATACGAAAATGCACTCTCTACTCCCTATTCCTCATATCTTATTTTCAGTTTGGATGAATGATTCGATCAGTCTGAATGATTATTTAACATTTAACAAAACATTTATCGTTTCATCATTTCGTTCTCTTCTCTCTGCATCATGAGCATCTAATGACACTCTGGCTACCGCATACAAGCATGTGTCTCAGCAAACATTTGGGATTTGAGAAAATAAAAACAATGAGAAAAACGAAAATTCCAGCGGCAAAACAACAAGCACCGGCACCACCTCTGCAATCGAGTCCCACACCCAGTACCATGATTCAATTGAACGCTTCAGCTGGGGGTAGACAGTGGCAACACAATGCAGCATCCTCGGCGTGTTGATGAATTGTTCATTAATCATTAAATTGAGAGTCACGTGAGGAGGGTATCTATTATTATTTTGTATATAACATTATTTCTTTCCACTGGTATTGCTGCAAATAAAACTCAACATCGATGAAGATTTCCAAATGCTGTTGAGTTTATGCATAATAGCCAAATGTATAATTTATAAATATAAATAGTCATTTAGAACGACCAGTAAAATTGTAATACTATTAAACAGATCATAATTACATTACTTAGTCAAATAACAATTTCCTATTGATTCATTAATTGTCATTGCTGATGTTCTTTTTTTATTAAATAGTTCATAATTTTCAATTTCAAAATCATCTGTAGAAACGTACCTACATCGAATTACCTATGGGCCTTTCGTTAGGCAGTAATATTTGTGGCTAATGCCCCCAATATTTAAATACACAATGGTGAGAATTGAATTAGCGAGGTCCAGTTTAAAAAATCATGTCTAAGCTTCGAGTTCTTTTTCAATGATCTTGCGGTATTCGTCGAAACCACCTTCAATACATCGCACTGATCCTTGGCCACATACCCAGAGCTCTGTGCACACTAGCCTGATTAAACGCTCGTCGTGGGATACGAGAATGACACCAGCCTGTGAATCAAAAATACAAAATCATTTCATCGAAATTAAAAAAAAACGTCAAGGACATTTCACATAGAAAGCGAATTCAATACGCTTAGAAATGTATCTGTATGTGTAAAATAACGGGGTTTAACTTGAAAAATTAAATTCCCTGGTTGATTCTGTCAATAGTAATATCCTTGTCTCAGAGACAAATATTGAAACCAATAGTTGATGAATACTATTCGCCTACCATTTCATCTCACAATGAAAATATAGTGAAAATCATTTGGAACACATGAGATTCATCTTGGATATGAATGAATACCTGACAAGTATTGAGAGCTTTGCCCAGTGCCTCTATCGACTCGATATCAAGATGATTGGTAGGTTCATCGAGAACGAGAAAATTGGGCATAGCAGCACACATGAGGGCAAATGCAACCCTGGACTTTTGTCCTCCAGAAAGAGAACAAATTGTTTGCAATGCAAGATCTCCACTGACTCCAAAACTACCGAGCATTCTCCTGTATTCTTCTGTTGGCTTCCCTGCAATATAAATTCTTGCCTCAGTAGAGCAATTCATTGATGATTTATTTTACTTTCGAGTATGAAATGTTCACCTGGAAAATGATTCTGTAATAATTCCACAGGACACACACTCATATCAAGCTGATCCACATGATGCTGACTAAAATATCCAAATTTAAGATTGCGATGTATGTGAATAGTCCCACGAGTTGGACTCAATGTCCCCGTAATAATCTTCAATAAAGTCGTCTTCCCCGCCCCATTCTCTCCAACTATACAAATCCGTGATTGAAGTGTGGCAGTGAGATTAACACCCGTAAATATGTAATCACTATTTTTCGATGTTTCATAACGAAATGAAACTTCATTCAATTGTAGTATCGGTGGACTGAGAGGTACGACATCAGGAAATCTCAGGGTGACTTCAGCCTCCTTCTCCACAGCTTTGAGCTCTGGTAATTTCTCCAACATTTTTATCTTGCTCTGCACACTGGAGGCACGATTGGCATTGTATCGAAAACGATCGATGAACTCCTGTACATGTGCTCGTTTCGCCTGCTGGGCTTCGTACTCCCTCTGGGCATTTTTCTCTCGCTCCCCCTTTGTCTTCTCAAATTGCTCGTAATTTCCCCTGTAAGCCTCGATCTTCTGTCCCTTGAGGTAAAGTATATCCGTGGGAACAGTATCCAAGAAATTTCGATCGTGAGAGACGACGAGTAATGTAGTGGGCCAACACTGCAGATACTTCTCTAACCACAGAATTGCCTTGATGTCCAACATATTGGTGGGTTCATCGAGCAATAAAAGATCAGGTCTGGAGAAGAGAGCCCTTGCCAGTGCCAATCGCATCCTCCAGCCTCCTGAGAAGGCTTTTGTCGGCCAGGACTGTCTCTCCACCGAGAATCCCAGACCAGAGAGAATAGCCCCAGCTCTCGAAGGTGCTTTTTCCACTTCAGCTGTTTGCATTGCCTCGTAAACCTTGGCCAACTCCTCCCCCAATGTGTCACTCTTCCCTCCCTCCTTCTCGATCAACACCTGGAGTTCTGCCTCACGACTCAATAACGCACTCCTCTCAGTATCAGATTCGAGAACTGAATTGAGGGCTGATGTTTCGTCACCAGCTACCTCCTGCTCCACATGCAGTACTCGAACGTGCGAAGGTATCCTCAACTGTTTATTCGAAATCATTCGTAAGAGGGTGGTTTTTCCAAGCCCATTGCGTCCTATCAAACCGTAACGACGACCAAAGGCCAGAGTCAAATCTGCACCCTGAAGAAGAACTCTGTCCCCATATGCAACATCAAAGTTCTCAATCCTGATGTCCTGTGTTTTATTAGTTCCCCCTTTACTCTCCATCCTACTCTCCTTTTTACTCATCATTTGACTGGCACTGGCTGTGTCACCTGACTGATTTCCAATCAAATTATTCTTGTTGGGATTTGAATCCTGGCCAGTTCGTTTTTCCTGCTTCTGTTGAAGTTTAGCTTCAGCTTTCTCGAGTTTTTTGGCATCCACTTTCATCGTGTCGTCCCTTGTCGTCACCCAAATACTCTTAATTTGTTCTACCTGTTCCTCTAGAGTTGCGGCCATTGCACCCAAATGCACCGGGGCATTCAGAACTTTGTTCATACCATTTTGACGTTTCTCATGGAGATTTCCATCTCCACCGTTGGTGGTGCCTTTCAACATTGCTAGGAGGGTCTCGCATATTTGCCTGTTGATTAGAAAAATTTAAAAATTATGGTGTTTCATATGGAATTGCATGATTTAATAAAAAAAAATGAATAAATAAGACGCAGAGAATTTGATAAATGATGATACCCGATGTGTTTATTTCATTTTCTTGCCGACATTTTGATATTCAAATGAAATTAATTCTCATTATTATATATTTATATATATGTAAATTAAAAATAGGGGAAATGAAAGTCAGAAAGTGTACAGACCTAACCTCGTTTTCAGGTTTGTCAGCTACCTCGTGCAACACCTGTCCAATTGCCTCATACACCTCCTCCCCATCCTCAAAATCATCCTTTGAACTGTCAAGAATACCTGAACCATAAAAATTCCCGAGAGCATTATCATCAAATTTATATACTCCAAGAGTAGAAAAATAAATTAATTTCGAGGTTATCATTTGACAGTACCCTCGACATAATGATACAACTCGTCGTCTATAGTTGGAAATTCACTTTTGATATAATCACCACAGGCTGCCATACTCAAACCGAGTTGACACAATCTTCCACTCACACCTCTCAATTAATTAAATAGTACAATAAATGATGGTCCTCGTTATGGCAATATCTACCTCGAAATGGACCGATATTTCAAAATGATTTTTTTTTGTACAAAATTTTAACAGAGACAGACACATGTCTACGTTGGCGCCATCTTGGGAATTGGATGGAGGAGTGAAACGTGTGGAAACGTGTGTGTGTAATGACTGGGGAGTTCATTTATCTCCACCCAGCGTGTGTGTGTGTGTGTGTGCCCACCGAACTTTGTAGGAGAATTTATAATTAGTTGACGACGATAGATCGAAAGAGGGGAAACACCATTCCATGGAATTGAAATCAATGAGGCTTTGTACCTGAAATAAAAAAAATGTCTCAATGCTACTTTATCGTTGAAAATACCTCGCCATCTTGATGCTTGTGCTTGTGGCACAAGAGGCACAAGGAGAATTTCGTGGTGATAGCACAATGTGTGTGTGTGCAAGGAGTCGCAGTACGTACGGCCTGGATTGACGTTTACTCCCCAGCAGCCAATGTTTTGATTCATCCAGTGAATTAACATACCTATATATTTCCATTAATTTTCAATCGCTTGCGCAATAGACAACACAATTTAAAAAAAAAATGAACAGTATTACCATTAGCGAAAAAATATCGAGAACATGATTTTTTGCAAATGACGATTGGAGTGAGTTTTAACTGATAAAAAGTACGGAACAAATTACGCATGAGAAAACGGGATGCATTGCTAACTGATGATGGTTAACGAGAGTGGTCAGTTTTAACAAATAGTGTTGTTATTTTCAATAACAAGATATTGTTTTGATGCATTGAGAGGGAATTATTTTTTGATATTAACAATTGAATGGTAAAATGGCCACTGATGTGAAGGAGTCTGACACTGAGGAACACGAGAGACCAGCCCCAGCTAAGAGACAATGCATGAAAATCGTAAACATTCATGATGAAATGGTACACGAGGTTTATTATATAATTCATGAGATGAATTAGGGAAAGGTGGGGCAAAATGGATACTTGAGGCATTTTTTTTATATTCACAACTCAGGAGTAAAATGATAAAGCTCAAACTGAGATTATTACAAAGAGGAAAAAGAGTATAATATTCAAGGGAAAAATTGAATAAGGCATTGACATTAGAAAAAATTCTAGTGTCTATTTTGCCCCTTGGTCTTTACAGCATGTCAATTTAATTACTAATTTTATTCCCTATTCTTAGACTCATCAAACAGCACAAGATCCTGCTCCAGAAGTTGAAACTGAATTCGAGAGGACTGAGAGACTAATACGAGAGAAACTTCGAAGATGGCAAGCATGTCAGATGGCCAAAGGCTTCGTTGACAACACGATAAATCGTGTAATGGAGAACTACATTCTAGGACCACAAGTGGATGCCTCACAATTTCGGTTATTCCGGGGGACCGATATGGAAGATACTGCAGTGATGATGGCTATAAGGAATCACGGTTTGGTGCATTCAGGGCAATTTGAAGATGAGAGCGATCTTTATCAGAGTTTTTCCAACTCTGTGGAGAGGAACGAATTTCCAAAATCGAAGAACTTTGATATTCCCTTGGGAGCTACTTCATCCAAGATAATATCATCGAGTCAGATCGACAATTGCCAAGAGAGTATGAAAGAGAAAAATGATGAGGGAGGGGACGAGCAGGATTTTTTGGAGCGAGCAGTTGCAGAGGCCATCAAAATAAAAGGGCTCAGTGCCCTGAGTGTCGATTACGGTTGAAACTCACTCACTCATGTGAGATATTAACATTCGTTATTTTTTTTTCAAGTCGCGCATTCCAGTCGTAAACAGTCTCTAACATTGTAATCTTAAGGCCAATTTTCTCAACCTCTTTCTATATCCAACTAAATGAATACTAATGAACTAATTGCGAATGAATTGATTTGGAGAATCTGTTGGAGAGTATATCATGTAAATCTATGAAATAGCCACTGAAGAATTCAACTGAGGAAATTAAACGCTTCAACTGAATGGGAAAACTGTAGTCCTTTCATGCCATAGAATGACAAAACTGTGAAAGCTTCGTTCCTATTGTACTGTCAGCAGATAAATATTAACGAGAGTATTCTTGTATCACATGTAATGCGTATGTCATATTTATTTCGATAAAGCGGTAAAAGAATTAGTACGATTATGATTTCAGAGTATGTGCTTACTCCGAATAAAAGAAAATTTGAAATCGACTTGTCGATAAGTTATTCAAGACATCAATAATGTAAATAGTTGCAGAGATAAAGGGAGATGAGGAGGCCATATGTAATGCAATACAAAAGAATCCTAAATAAAAACTAAAAACCTTATCAGAAGATATGTCAGGTGTTTCTTTTTTCTTACTTCCTGATTGAAATCCATTTTTCTGCGATTATACCTTGTTCGCTGTTGTGCACCTGCACTCATCGCGAGTTTTTGGAAAAGGTTTTCCTAAAGGGTCTTTTCCAATGGTTTTTTACAAAAATTAAAAGATTGTGGAATGAATCCAACAGCAAAAATATTTCCTCCAGAAAATGCAATTGGTATTTCCAGAAAAATGCAAAGATATAAAAAAAGGGAAAAAGCAAAAACGAATAGCAGTGGGATGGGATCTAGGAGTGTTCGGGGCGCCACACGAAAAATAGTCGAAAGCGTGAAAGGTGGGGGGCAAAAGTTGTCGGAATGGAATAAACTCGTTGGACCCAGAGGGACGGTGCGGGGAATACGAAAAGAAGAGCATATAGTACAAAGTACGTTGAGAAAGAGAGAGGTCTGCAGTACGGTAGTAACCGCAGCCAAGGTGAACTGTGAGACCCCAAGTCCATCCCCCCCACACACACACACATACAATAGCTGTAACTGCGCAGCATATGTGTGAGTTTGATTTAGGTAGTGTTAGTTGAACACCAAAAAGCCGAAGCAGCCGAAGGTGAACGCCGAATTGTACTCAGTGTTGCCGAAGTGCCCCGAACATTTTACCGAGGCAGCGTGAGCATCTCTAGTAACGCCGTTAATGTCGCATTTACCCGCCGTTTTTGTCCACGTTTGTCGTTGAATTGTCAATAATTAGTGGTCTAAATAATAAATAAAGTGTATCGGCGATGGCGTCAGACGAGGAGGTAGAGGAGAGTTACGCAGGTATGCCGATATAATCGTAATAATCGAATGGATTAGCCACTAAATTTTTTTTGTTAAAACCAAGGCTTGCTCTTGCTCCGGCACCAAGCACTTGGGTACTTGCCTATCTGCCTGCGGGACACGCAGGGGAGGACGCGCGCTTTTCGTACGATGGCTGCCATGTCAATTGGTCCTTTGCAATTTTTCATTATTATTTCACAGTATCAAATTTATCATTTATTATCACTCTAACTCATTCTACGGGGATAATGAATATGATTAGAATTCCCGGTGTTTTCCCGTTGTTACTGTGATTTAGGGAGATGCCCCGCATTTCCATAGTCATACAGCCCCGTTTTTTTTTTTATTTCTTGTCAAATCGGCTACTGAGAAAACTGGTGCACCATTACACCACTCTCGTGTCGACCTCCAACAAATTTTTTTTCGCTTTTGGCTCCGCTTTGTATTGTCGCATATCGATTCACCAGATTTCATTAAATTTTTTATGTGTTTTTTTACATTTTTGGCATATTGCTTAATTATTCATATTTAGATGATATTGTACTTTGTCGGTTTTATCCATTAAAAATTTGCTGTATTTCTTGAATCAACGAAGTACACAAATTGCAAGCACCACGAGGGTTCAAGAACCTTGTATTTGGCAATAAAATGAAGGTTTTATTCCCCAAAATATGGAAATTGTAGTTTATGAATGTAATTAGACTACCGTCGCTATTAAAATTGAATGGTTCAATACAACAATATTGAAACTCCTTCAATATTGCAGAGTTCAATCTGCCAAAGATGCCTGTTTTTTTTCCCCCTGGAATTGATTTTTCGAAACATTTTTTCTCTCATGGATTCACAGTCTTTGGCGACGTCTACAGATGCATACATCCATATACATATATTTGCCTACGTGTAATTAACGAAAGTGCATTGATCCATAATGAAAAAGATGGAGGATAAAATCTCCCAATGTACAATGCAACGAGCATAATAAATTATTCAATTTGTATATCGCCGATGAATTTATTTATTTCTTTTGTTAATGTCAAATTCAGAGAGTGTGCAAACGTATCATAAAAGAAAAAGAGATAGGAGAGTGTGGTAGTACGTTCGCCCTTCCAAAGAAAATGGCGGCGACCGCACACTTGCACAAAGCATTCATGAGACGCGGATTAACTCAAAAATGATATTTTTTGTATTTCCCAGGAAATTTTCATTTCTTTTCAGTGACTTTTCTCCAGATTTTTCAGATTAAAAAAAATCACAGCAAAACCGCGTGTTTTATCACATTGCGAATTCCACGAATATCTCTGACTTATTCTCATAATCAATTATTATTAATGACTTGATAATCCCAGGGGAAGATGACGTGGAGGAGTCCAATGCAACAGTAGCTAATGTCGCTCAACCCCTCGACGGTTCGTCAGACGCTGAAGAATCTCAAAGACTCGTAAGTAACAGATTCCAATGGAATTAAGGATCTCCAGAATTCTAGTGAATAATCCTAGTGCTTGTAGAATATAATAAAATTGATGGATTTTACCAGGAGGAGGATGACGACTACGAGCCCGAGGAGCGTAAAAAGAAGAAAGGAAAGAAGCGAAAAGCCAGGAGTGAGGATAAAAAAGGAAAAAAGAAGAAAAAGAAGAAAAAATCAGACTCGGGAGATGAGAGTGATTACGGGGGTGGTGGTGGTGGTGAGGTGGTTGATGGTGGAGGTGAGGACAGTGACTATGCCAGCAATCGTAAGAGTAGAAAATCATCGTCGAGAAAATCGTCGAGTCACAGTACCTCGACAACACAGGCCCAGGAGCCGGCAACTGGAATGCCAACGATTGAGGAAGTTTGCAGTACATTTGGCCTGACGGATGTGCCAATTGAGTACACAGACGCAGATTTTCAGAATCTAACGGCTTACAAATTGTTTCAACAGCACGTGAGACCAGCACTGGCTAAAGAGAACCCAAAAGTCCCGATGTCAAAGTTGATGATGCTGGTGGCAGCAAAATGGCGTGACTTTTTGGTGCTGAATCCTCATACCCAACCAGACACTGAAGTCTCTATGTCAAATGCAGAGGAGGAGAACAAAAGTGCTAGATCGAGTCGTGGTGCACCTGTTCAGGAGATTGACGACGACGAGGAGGAGGACGAGGACAGTGATCGCCGGAGAAAGTCACGTGGCTCGAGGGCCAAGAAGGGGAAAAAGGCCTCCAAGGTGCCAACCCTCAAGATCAAATTGGGAAAACGTAAACGAGGGAGTTCGGATGAGGAGGCCGAAGGCAGTGTCGCAGGCTCTGACAGAGACTCTGATATGGAATTTGAGCAGATGCTGGCTGATGCTGAAGAGGTACCTGGCGGCGAAGGAAGTACCAAGGGCCATGAGGATGCGGCCCCTGAGGCACCGGCAGAACCACCAGTTCGGAGGAAGGCTAAAACCAAGATTGGTAATAAAACTAAAAAGAAAAAGAAGACCAAGACGACCTCCAAGTTTCCAGATGGCGAGGAAAGTATCTAAGTTTAATGGTGGGATATTCAGCAATGAAAGATGAAACGAAATGAATTCACTCAAGTAAACTTATAATAACCTTTCTCCCCAATTTCAATTTCATACGCCATCATTACTGAATTTTCTCACTAAATAAAATAAGTTTAGCATAATAATTTCCAATTATTATTTCAGCAGACTGATCACCAAGACTACTGCGAGGTTTGCCAGCAAGGTGGTGAGATAATCCTCTGCGACACGTGCCCGAGAGCATACCATTTGGTATGCCTCGAGCCAGAGTTGGAGGAAACCCCCGAGGGAAAATGGAGCTGTCCCCACTGCGAAGGCGAAGGTATTTCAGGTACCTTAATAAAAATTCCTATCCCTACATCCGCCCCATTAGAATTTTCGTTTTATTTAACTCCTCCTCCATTCTGAGCCCGGAAGGGAAGGTGATTTTTATTTGGACTCCACTTATTGAACAAGCAATCACGTCACGTATGAAAAAATCGTATAGAAATGTGATTCTATATGGAATCCTTACGTTTGTATTTTCACAATTTAATACACCAAGTTTATCATTAACTTTATTATACAGTATTAGGGAATTGAAAAATAAAAAACATGCAATTACTATACGATTCGTTCATTCGTGACCCAGTCCGTGTTTCAAGACATTAAAACACCACTGCTGTTGAAGGTGCTGCCGAGGATGACGACGAGCACATGGAGTTTTGTCGCGTCTGCAAGGACGGCGGAGAACTCCTTTGTTGCGACAGCTGTACAAGCGCTTACCACACGCACTGTCTCAATCCACCCCTCTCCGAGATCCCTGATGGCGACTGGAAGTGTCCGAGATGTTCCTGTCCCCCTCTGATGGGTAGAGTCGCCAAGATTTTAACCTGGAGGTGGAAAGAGAATAGTACTGAGAGTCCCTCAGAGGAGCCCTCCACCAGCAAAGCAGCCCCCAAGCCCCGAAGAACTCGTGAATTCTTCGTCAAATGGGCTGAGATGTCATACTGGCACTGTGACTGGGTGACCGAGCTCCAGCTGGATGTATTTCACCCCCTAATGTTCCGAAACTACTCTCGAAAATACGACATGGACGAGCCTCCAAAGTTAGAAGAGCCATTGGACGAGAGTGATACTCGAGTAAAACGTCTGCTTGCCGTTGATAGTGCAGCTACCACTCGTGATGAAGCAGCATTGGAGGAGAAATTCTATCGTTACGGGGTTCGTCCAGAGTGGCTGGTGGTTCACCGAGTGATAAATCATCGTTATCAGAGAGATGGTAGAGCGGCTTATCTCGTTAAATGGCGAGAATTGGGGTATGATCAGGCCACATGGGAGGACGAGCACGAGGACATTCCTGGGCTCAAACAGGCCATCGATTACTACCAGGATCTGCGAGCTGCCAATAGCTTGGAGGGCACCACTTCGAGAAAAGGGAAAAAGGGTAAAGGAAAAAAGTCCAAGACACGTGAACTCATTGACGATGAAGAGAGAGCCCCAAGACGTTATACTCCACCTCCTGACAAGCCCACAACAGACCTGAAGAAGAAATACGAGAGACAACCAGACTATCTCGACATTACTGGGATGCAGCTACATCCTTATCAACTGGAGGGTCTCAACTGGTTGAGATACTCGTGGGGACAGGGCATCGACACCATCCTCGCTGATGAAATGGGTCTCGGTAAGACCATTCAAACCATCACTTTCCTCTATTCACTTTACAAAGAGGGACACTGCAAGGGACCTTTCCTTGTCTCGGTTCCCCTCTCCACTATCATCAATTGGGAACGTGAGTTCGAGACTTGGGCGCCTGATTTCTACTGCGTCACATATGTCGGTGATAAAGACAGTCGAATTGTCATTCGAGAGAATGAATTGTCCTTTGAGGAAGGTGCTGTGCGTTCTGGTCGTGCCTCAAAAATTCGCTCTTCACAGATTAAATTCAACGTCTTGCTGACAAGTTATGAACTCATTTCGATTGACTCTGCATGTTTAGGATCGATCGACTGGGCTGTTCTCGTTGTGGACGAGGCTCACAGGCTCAAGTCTAATCAGTCCAAGTTCTTCAGGCTGCTGGCGTCGTATAACATTGCTTATAAATTATTGCTCACTGGTACACCCCTTCAGAATAACCTCGAAGAGCTTTTCCATCTCCTAAATTTCCTCTGTCGAGACAAGTTCAACGATCTGTCTGCATTCCAAAACGAGTTTGCAGATATTTCCAAGGAGGAACAGGTGAAGAAACTTCACGAGATGTTGGGTCCCCACATGTTGAGAAGATTGAAGGCAGATGTACTGAAAAATATGCCGAGTAAATCAGAGTTTATTGTTCGTGTCGAGCTCTCCCCAATGCAAAAGAAATACTACAAGTACATTTTAACGAGAAACTTCGAGGCTCTCAATCCAAAAGGCGGAGGTCAGCAGGTGTCCCTCCTGAACATCATGATGGATTTGAAGAAGTGTTGTAATCATCCGTACTTATTCCCAGCTGCATCCCAAGAGGCACCAACAGGTCCAAACGGCAATTACGAGAGTTCTGCTTTGATAAAAGCAGCTGGAAAGCTTGTTCTCTTGAGCAGGATGCTTAAGAAATTGAGGGACGATGGCCATCGCGTTCTCATTTTCTCCCAAATGACAAAGATGTTGGACATTCTTGAGGATTACCTCGAGGGCGAGGGCTACAAGTACGAGAGAATTGACGGTAACATCACTGGTACCCAACGACAAGAGGCTATCGACAGATTTAATGCGCCTGGTGCTCAACAATTTGTATTTCTACTGTCTACTCGTGCTGGTGGTCTTGGTATCAACTTGGCAACAGCTGACACTGTGATAATCTACGATTCCGATTGGAATCCCCACAATGATATTCAGGCATTCTCTCGTGCCCACAGAATCGGTCAAGCCAACAAGGTTATGATTTATCGATTCGTCACGAGAAATTCAGTGGAGGAACGTGTGACCCAGGTTGCCAAACGAAAGATGATGTTGACTCATTTGGTGGTGAGACCTGGAATGGGAGGAAAGGGCGCCAACTTCAGTAAACAAGAGCTTGATGACATTTTACGTTTTGGCACTGAAGAGTTGTTCAAAGAAGAAGAGGGCAAGGAGGATGAGGCAATTCATTATGACGACAAGGCAGTGGCTGAACTCCTTGATCGCAGTAAAGAGGGTATCGAGCAGAAGGAGAACTGGGCAAACGAGTACTTAAGTTCCTTCAAAGTTGCCTCTTATGTTACCAAGGAGGGTGAAACTGAGGAGGAAGCTGATACAGAGATTATCAAGCAGGAAGCGGAAAACACTGATCCAGCTTACTGGATCAAACTCCTCAGGCATCACTACGAGCAGCAGCAGGAGGACATCGCCCGGACCCTTGGCAAGGGTAAACGTGTCCGCAAACAGGTCAATTACAACGATGGTGGAGTCACTGGGGACCAGGGGGCACGTGATGATCAACCCTGGCAGGAGAATCTCTCTGATTACAACAGTGACTTTAGTGCACCGAGTGATGATGATAAGGAGGATGATGACTTTGATGAGAAAGGAGATGGGGACCTGTTGTCAAGGAGGAGTAGACGTCGATTGGAGAGACGTGATGAGAAGGACAGGCCATTGCCACCACTGCTTGCTAGAGTTAATGGAAATATTGAGGTTTGTTATTATTAATTTGTCTGAAAAGTTGAGTGTCAATTTTCTCCCCCAATGCAATTCATATTCAATTGCATTTTAAGTAGAATTAGAAAATTAAACTCTATATAAAAAATTTAATTTTTCATTTTCTGTAGGTTCTCGGTTTCAACGCGAGACAACGAAAGGCCTTCCTCAACGCAATAATGCGCTATGGAATGCCACCTCAGGATGCATTCAATTCTCAATGGTAAGTTGACAGGATTAATTCCCCTAGAATCTTCTAGCACCTCTTCTTCATTGTCAAGAAAATTTAAAATCCATTCAGAATGAGAATTATAGTCTGGACTGCTTCTATCTGTAGGTTGGTGCGAGACCTAAGGGGCAAATCGGAAAAGAACTTCAAGGCCTACGTCTCCCTCTTCATGAGACATCTGTGCGAGCCAGGTGCTGATAATGCAGAGACATTTGCTGATGGTGTACCCAGAGAAGGACTCAGTCGTCAGCATGTGCTCACAAGAATTGGTGTCATGTCACTTATTCGAAAGAAAGTCCAGGAGTTTGAACACATCAATGGTTACTACTCGATGCCTGAAATGATTAGAAAACCAGTGGAACCAGTCAAGTCGGAGAGTGCAGCTGTTGCTGCGACCGCTGTTGCCCCAGGCACTGCAACACCACCAACAACAACAACAACAATAACAACAACAACAGGCCCTGAGAGTGTAACATCGACAATAACCAGTACCAGTACAACAGCAACAACTTCTAGTACCCCAAGTCCAACTTCGACAGTGACACCCACCAGCACATCTCCATCCATGGGTATCACCACCCAGAGTTCCTCAGTTCCAACATCAGCTGCAGTGAACTCCAATGAAACAAAAACCTCAATCGATGAAGATGGAAAAGAGACGAAGGAAGAGATCAAGGAGAAAGAATCTGGATTAGAACCTAAAGAACCGAAAGAGGAGGCAAAAGAACCCAAGGAGACAGCTGATGCATCAAGTGATAAGGAGATTAAACCCAAGGAAGAGGACAAAAGAGAGGAGAAGACCACAGATTCCGAGAGCTCTGAGAAGGAGAAAGATCAGTCAGCAGATGCTAAATCTGAGAAAATTGTTAAATCTGAGGAGAACAAAGCTGAGGGTGAATCAAAACCCAAGCTCGAGACAGAGGAGGAGGTAGTTATCGTCAAGGACGATGAGGAAGAGTCCGAGAAGAAAGAGGAGAAAGATAGTAAAGACAAAGAGACCAAGGATACAGAAGTGGAAGTGAAACCAAAACGTAAATTCATGTTCAACATTGCTGATGGAGGTTTCACAGAGCTGCACACCCTGTGGTTGAACGAGGAGAAGGCAGCAGTGCCTGGTAGAGAGTATGAGATATGGCACAGAAGACATGATTACTGGTTATTAGCTGGTATCGTAACTCATGGCTATGGTCGCTGGCAGGACATCCAGAATGATATAAGATTTGCGATAATCAACGAGCCATTCAAGATGGACGTTGGCAAAGGCAATTTCCTCGAGATCAAGAATAAATTTTTGGCAAGACGTTTCAAGCTTCTCGAGCAGGCCCTCGTCATCGAGGAGCAGTTGAGGAGAGCTGCATACCTGAATCTCACTCAGGATCCAAATCATCCGGCAATGAGTCTGAATGCAAGATTTGCCGAGGTAGAGTGTCTCGCCGAGTCCCACCAGCATCTCAGCAAGGAGAGCCTGGCTGGCAACAAACCAGCCAATGCAGTCCTCCACAAGGTCCTCAATCAGCTCGAGGAGCTCCTCTCAGACATGAAATCTGATGTTTCTCGTCTGCCAGCCACTCTCGCACGTATTCCACCAGTTGCCCAGCGTCTCCAAATGTCAGAGCGCTCGATTCTTAGTCGATTGGCAGCAACTGCACCTGGAGGTGGCAGCAGTCAAGCTGGACAGGCTGCCCTACTGGCTCAACAGTTTCCAGCTGGTTTCTCTGGAGGTCAATTGCAAGCAACATTTGCTGGTGCCGCCAACTTTGGTAACTTCAGGCCACAGTATTCCGTGCCAGGACAGCCACCACAAGGTTTTACACTTTTCATTCAATCATAAAATGAAATTCCTCCATCGTTTGACAGTAATTAAAACAGATTTATTTGGCCTTGACTGTTCGTCAGTATGCAATAAATCAACAATTCATCATTTACATCACGATTGCAATATTGATGCCAAATAATGTGCGTTTTAATTACTTTCATTCAATGCTGCCAAGTCCTCTAGGGATCCCTTGTACTAAAATTTATCTTTTTATTCCAGCTTAAAGTGTTGCAGAAGAGATTTCTGGATGAAATAATTCGAGATATCCGTGGCGCAACCGAAATTGACCAAAAGGACGATAGAAAACCAATTATTTGCGCGATGTAATTTTATTTTTGTGAGAATCACAATGACTAGTTGAATTTTCACTAGGTAAGGACCTAAGAATTAACAGAAGATTAAAAAGAAAGAAACAAAAAAAAATGGGAAACGCTACATATAATACGTACCAATAAACAAAAAAATCACAATTTTCCTGTATTTATTATCTGTACATTTGGCGTCAAATATCAGCAAAAGTTGAATGGAAATTTGATGAAAACAAATCACTTTTTGTATGGAGAACATTTGTTATCGTAGAATGAGAAAAAAAAAAGAAAAAAAAAGGAAAATACAATGGGGACTAGATTGTCTCGCCAGTGGTATTTGGTGAAAAACAGTCGATTTATAATCGTTTCATTGAGCTGATAACGCTTAGTTGATAATCATTATTTACGTGAAAAATTGATCTATTTAAGGAATGCATTTAAGTGAATTTGACAATTGTAGGAAATTTAAAAAGTTAATGAAGAACACTCGATATAATTTATTATTCGCTTGTTCATTGATAATATTTTTTTGTAAGCAATTAGTCTCTACTCAACGATACTTTGATTTAAACTCTACTATCATGAATCCATTGTAAAATATTAAAAATACAATTTTGGTTGACATTCGGTCGGACACTTAAGTAGATAGAATTTAATATTGTAATAGGCCTGTAGAACATTTTCTTTCTCTTTTTCTTCCTCCCTTCGGTTTTATAATAACGTATTCAAGTTTTCGGGGCCCCGTAACATATTTGTATCGATCACACTGTGAAATACTTACTCGCAATTGGGAGTTAACCATCATCCCCCTCCCAATTGCTATTATTGCCCGCATAATATAATCACACGATTCGACACATGTAACGAAGAAAATCAATCCCCTCAAGACAACTTGTAAGACATTGTAAATTTTATCGTTTACCCTCTGATTCTGCTTTCTCTCTCTCATAATTTCAAAATATGTATACATTTTTTTTACGAGTGCGGGAGTGAATAAATAAAAATTTTGTCTTGCTCCGAATATTATTTCTCTTCTGTGAGTTGGTGGAGGACGTAAATGATTTCCAATAGGGTTTAAATAAAAAACTATGTGTGAATGTTTATTATTATTGATTTAATACAAAAGTTTGTTGATTACTCAATGTCATATAAGTGAGATAAAACGTCTTTTTTAAATTTCCAATAACTCCTCAACAAATGGTGGGATTTCGACGAGTAAGCCAAGCTCATTTTAAACTCTGAAAGAATACCTTCAAAACGAAAAAAAAAAAAAAATTGGAATTTCACTCTGTCAATCTCTAGTTATTGGTGATTGAATGCAGAGACATTGATGACATGAGAGCAATCTCCTTTTATGGGTACAGCACAGCCACACAATTGATAGCTAACCTCTCCTCTTACCCCGAGACCTCTTTATTCTGTCTCTGCTGTACCATCTCCCTCAGATTATTTTTGCTCTCCTTGAGATCCCGCTCCAGATAAGTTTTATTATTCTCTAACGTTGTGATTTTCTCATCAGCATTCTTCATCCTGCTTTGCAATCCCTTCTTAATACTGTCGATATCGTCGAGGAGAAACATTCTCCCCACTGATTCATACGTCTTCGTGGTATTGGGGAGAGTCACTATTTCCTTGATCGTCAATTCAGCATGTTGCTTCATACGCTTGAGACTCTCAATCTGAATGTCAGCTAGTCTTAGTTTCTGGGTTGTGTCGACCATTTTCTCCTGGAGTTCGGCGAATGCTTTTTTTAATTCTTCATCTGGTACCCGGGCCATTCTACGAAAACATGCAGACATTCAATTATATGTCAACTACAAGTGAATAATGAGGAATTACGACAGTAAAATAATTGTTTATTCCATTATTTATCATACATACTTTATGAAATCTCTAATAGCAGCAGAATAATATCAAAAACGTTTTTGAAGCACAAAAATCTTCACTTTTACACACTTGGCGTGCAAGATATTTATGATCATGTCGGTTATATAGGGCAGATTCTGATAAGATGGTTAAAAAGGGCTCGATATTGGAGATGATATCTTCAGGAGAAATGTCTTACCAGTCGATATGTTTAGTGCAGCGGCACGGTGAAAGATGGCGGGATTATGCTCATTTCAAGCGGAATTATACTAAACTGAATTTCGTGGTGATTTTGTATCGCAGGAGAGAAAGATATTATTTGGCTTTCCAATTTGAGTTGAGTGAGAAAAAGGGTGAGTCAATTGCTTCTCTTACACTTGCAGTGAATAAAGCGCAAATGACAAATAAATTTGTCATTATAAATCATCAATCAATGTGCATTATATGAATAAATTGACTGGATTCAACTGATCGAGACATATTGCATGAAACACATGAGGGTTATGTAGAATATAATCTGTGATGTAACAGTTAGATGTAATCTAGATTATTTTTTCATCAATAGGAATTATATATGTGAAATATATTTTCAGAAAGCGAAAAAAAATATGGCAACTTTCGCAAGATCACTTCGCCCAGCTATGAAGTGTGTCACAGCCCAGGTCAGAACGTATGCTGAAGCTAGTGGCAATGAAATGAAATTCACACTGGCTGGGGCAAACAAGGTACTGTTGGCGTTAAATTATCTAGGAATTGTCCATTCACTGTCAGTCACTAAATTATCATTTCAGGTATTCTATGATCAAGCCAATATTCGTCAAGTTGATGTACCATCTTTCTCTGGGGCTTTTGGTATCCTTCCAAAGCATGTACCAACTCTCGCGGTTTTGAAACCCGGTGTTGTCACCGTATATGAGGAAAGTGGTGAAACGAAAAAAGTATTTGTTTCATCTGGTACTGTAACCATCAATGAGGATTCTAGTGTTCAAATATTGGCTGAGGAGGCACACCCGATCGATGCCCTAGATAATTCAGCAGCCAAAGATATCCTGAGCAAAGCTCAACAGCAACTCAACTCCGCATCCTCTGATAAAGACAAGGCCGAAGCTGCTATTGCAGTTGAAGTGGCAGAAGCTCTCGTTCAGGCTTCCTCGTAAAACTGCATTATTGGAACAAAAAAAAAATTCAATATATTCACTATTTGAATTTTAGGAATGAACATGTTAGACACCGTCGGCTGTAACTATTCATCATTGTTACTCAATTATACTCTTTAATTCGTGAATAAAATAGAAGCCTGAAAAACGGATATTGTGTCTATATGGTTCCATTCAAATCAACGTAATTGCGAAAAAACCAATGTTGTTTTTTTTTCTTTTCCTTTTTTTCATTTTATTTATTTATTCATTCTGTTTTAATCGTTTAATTATTGAACAATTTCTCTGAAAAAAATATATGTATATATATTTTTGCATATTGTTAATGTTAAATTCAAAGAGCATTAAACGTATAAAGTGTAATAAAAATTTTCACAACAGTGAAGTATAATATTGCAATATTTAAATAACAAGGTCAAGGTAATATTTTAGCGTTTGGCATCAACGAAAAATCGTAATTGAAAAATAATCTTTTTTTCTTTACTTATGACTTTTAAAGTATTAGTTTTACAACTGAGAAAAATACACGCACGCAAAAGGCAATTTAAATCATAGAGCTACATAATTTGTCGAGGTAATGTGAAAAACGTTTTTTTAAATAGATATTTGTATATATTGCATTTTATTTCCTATTCTCACAGATTTTCTGTAAATGCAAGAGAACAGCATAAGACTCGATTTGAAAATTGACTAGTAAAGCCTCCGAAGTAATAACATTAACATGAAAGTCATTTACAGGATTCTTCGTCGTGATAAATATCATGAAAATTAGCTGCTTTATCTCTACGGCACGATGAGCCTTGTGAGTCTCGGCTGCAGCAATTCTCTTTGAATACTCTTTGAAGTTGTTCCAGAGTTTTGAAGCAAATAACGAGGCAACATGAGCCACAATTAGTCGCTATATCATTTGTACATTGATTTTGTAAGCACGAAACAATTTCATTGACAATATTCATCTGTGTATTGGTTTTTTTATCACAAGTTGGTTCTGGTGAACAATTGTGACAATTTTTTGATTGATCGCACTTGCAGTCTGTGCATTTGCAAATATCAGCATCCGCTGTTATTTCTTGCAGAATATTTCTCTCCTTTGCTCTATAATTTGTAATGATTTGTTGAGGTATTTGATCGGGTTCTGTTATTGCGAGAATCGTTGAGCCTTGAATTTGTGTCTGAATTTGTAAAGGAGACGGCTCTGGTCCTACAAGGTCCACCAATGAATGAACAGCTGTCGGAAAAGCATTCATCTCCTCTGACCAAGATTCTGTTCTCAGTGCTGGTTTAGCAGCGAGGGCCATTACATCTATCCATGGCGATGGAATTTCTTCTTCCGAAGCCATGGCAAGTTCTACAGCCTCCGATTGTTCACTCACATTATTTAATAATAAATTATTGGTTTCACTTGTGAATGCAAGAGATTCAAGACTATTGTCAAATAACTGTGCTTGGCTGTGATTGGATGTTTTGTTCAATATGGCATCAACACTGTCTTCATCGATCAAATCCTTCATGGTGAAAATATTGCACGATGAAGATACATCATTATTGTGGTTATCCTCATCCTCATCGGCATCACCATTATCATTAACATCTGACAATTGGGCGATAGTATTTTGAATACCATCACGTACAATTTTTTGTTCTAGATTGAGTGGTGCAGAGGTAAATTTGTCTTTTCCAAATGTTTCACTCTCCGCCGATGATGATGATGATGATGATGATGATGATGATGATAATAATCCATCATTGGCCGAATTTTCATTCACAGCATCCCCATAATTTGACATATCGAAATGTTGATTCTCTTTGGTAAAAGTTTCACTAGTCATTTTTTCATCAGACGATGAAAAAGTTGATTCCACTAAAATATTATTATTTGTACTGTCAATCTGCAAAACACTCCCATTTGGAGATAAATTAAAGGGGAGATCGTTGAGTGTTAAAACAGTTGTTCCTTCCGATTTAATATTCGGTGATATGAAGGCCATATTTGTATTATCAATTTTTTCAGTCGTTGTATTGATTGGGATGATGGTATAGGTTGATAATGAATCTTCTTTGATTATATTATGGGGTGCAATTTGAGTTTCTTGGGCATGAAGAACGGATAGCCCACTATCCATTAATTTTCTATGCGTTTTCAAGTGGCTCTTCAGACTGTGTGGTGTAGTAAATGATCTTTGGCAATTAATTTGTGAGCATGTATAAGGACGTTCCCCTGTATGAGTTCGTTTGTGAGTTTTTAAATGATGAGAAGCAGTGAAAGCTTTACCACAGCCTTTTTCCTTGCACCTATTTTAACCATATATTAGAAAATTTTTAGCATGTATAATACGATAAAAGAAGAAAAAATAAAAATAAATAAATTCTCCACCTACTTGTAAGGGCGCTCTTGCGTATGCGTACGAATGTGTTTTTTAAGATCGCTAAGAGTTGTAAAAAATTTTATACATCCAACTTCTTCACACTTGAAGGTATTTCCACTGTGGAGTCTTTGGTGTGCCCTCAGTCTGTACAAAGTATTGAATGCCTTTTCGCAGCCATCATAAGTACATTCAAAGGGCTTGACTTTGGTATGTACTCTTACATGAATTTTCAAACTGTATGATGTCAAAAAAGCCTTACCACAACTTGGCTCTGTGCATTTGAATCGATATTCTCCTGTAAAAATAATAATAATAGTAATGATAATAATAGTAATAATAGTAATAATAATAATAACAATAACAATAAAAGCAATGTTTTGTTTGCATGAAATTTTACCTCACATTTATCAGCAATGAGGCATGCATGAAATTTCTGACCACTGACCGAAATAAAAGCCATGCAGATCCAAGCGATTCTTTCATATCCACATTGGGATAGACAGCCGTGTAAACATGATAAAGCTTTTTCTTTTTCTCATTGTCTTTTTGTGTCTCATTCTGTAAATCAATTGATGTAAAGCTTAAATTTGTGAAATTCACGCACCATCACATTATGCTTTTTTTTTTTTTTCATGCAATAATTGCATAAACTTACCAACATCTTTTCTCATCCATAATGGCTTGATGATAATTATGTTCTGATTAGTATGTATTAGATGGGACAATAAAAGCATGATTTAATATTTTTAAATGCACTTGAAAATTTGTGAAAATTTCAATGAAACTTGTTAATATTTACCTTTATGGGTTTTCATGTGAGTCCTGAGATTGCCAACGGTACTGTAAGTACGCGAACAACCATCATACTCGCACTCATAGCGACTGATGTGCTTTTGATTTGTATCCGGATCGGTGCTTTCAATAGTGATTGTTGCATGCGAAGGAGCATCGGGCATAGAATCATTTTGGCCCGGATGAATCCGCATATAAATTTCATTCGGACTGATTGTATGATGAATGTATCTAATAATAATGACAATTGAAAACAATTAGCATGGTACTGTTAACATGTAATATGAAAATTTTCTCCTCCGATATTATTATTAGGAAATCATAGTTTTTGCTACTCTCTCTCTCTGCACCAACACATACAATATTTATTTTTAGCAGAAGGCCATGAATTTACTAATACGTTTGGATATTTTTGAACATTAAATTCCCAGGTTTTTCTTGATATAGAAATTCTATATTAATCTCAAATATCTAGAACGATATTTAATCAGGAATGGCCGTATAAGGGAAATGCTCAATTCTTATGAGTTATCTGAAAACAAAGTGGGTGATTGCAGTATCCATATGAATAAGAGAGAATTGAAATTCTATTGAATGTATTCTGTTAAATTTTCCCTTTGACTTATTTATATATAGGTGGATAATGAAGGAGTTTTTTGAAAATATTCTCACCCAGTAGTGTCATCAGGTAGTCTCGAGATGAATGGAGTATCCTCAGTATCCGAATATTTGGCGCAATCATAGTCTGCCGATTGTTGGTATATTTCTCCAAAATTGGTCAAATCTAGACTGTCATCAAGACAATCCTGCAAATCAGGAGTCACTAGGATACTGTTGAAACTGTCAGTGATACCCTCAGTATCGCCGTCTTCTTGAGTAAATTTCTCACACTCCCACGTCGCCATACTTTTTCTCGTCAACTCAGAGGTGATGATAGTAGTATTAGTGAGTGCTCCTTGGTCGAAAAACAACTTCTCATACACACATCCGTATTAGCAGCGTTCTACGGTTACGAAGAATATTCTTCGCAACAGATAATATAGCACTTTATTGAGTTGACTATATATGTTTAGATATATATTAACTCTTTCGCATATGGTAAAGGTTAGGTGTGCATAAACTGGCAACGATAAAGATTGAAGGATGTGTGTGTGGTGTAGTTCAAGTTTTTTTTTTATCTTAAAAATCAAACAAGTATAATGATAATGAAAGAAGATGAAAAATTTATACTGATTACGAAATTCAAATAATCACTGCACAAACTGTGTTTGTTTTTTTTGTTTTGTAACTTTACTCTTAATATTATTTATCAGATAAATTGCATTTGCTCACTCTAATGTTATATCTGGAGATTAGTTAGAGAACAATGTTAGCATACAAGATAAAATTCTTCAACATAAGTTTTGGAAAAATTACCTCCAAGCGATAAACTAGTATTGATGTAGAGTTTAGTCATGTGACTGATGGACATACCCGAGCGAGCGCTCAATATAGAGCGATAGATGATAGGGAATATTATCATCACATATCAGTTGTGCCGTGTTTTCCAGTGAATAACAAACCAAATACTTGTAATTCTTTTCCATCATCCCTATTTTTTTTTGGAGGAACAATAAAATGACTAGTGATGATGAACGTCACGTACTATCAATACAGAGCCACGTTGTTTATGGATACTGTGGTAATAAATGTGCAACATTTCCATTACAGGTATGTGGAAATATGATTACATGATCGATTGATTTTGTCTTTTATTTAATGAAGAAAAAAAAATCTTTTTTGCTCTCTCTTTTTCAGTTACTTGGATTCGAAGTGGATGTAATTAATTCAGTGCAATTTTCCAATCATACGGGATATAAAGTCGTCAAAGGTGAAATCCTGAATGACAATCATCTGGGTGAGCACTTGTACAACATTTTCTTTTCATTTAATTCATTTCAATTGATAAAAGTTTCTTTTCTTTTTGAATGTATATGTGTATATACAGGCCAATTGATGGAAGGACTAGCTGGAAATGATTTGGATCACTATAGTCACTTACTCACTGGATATGTTGCCTCATCGTCCTTTCTCAAAAAAATTTCCCAATTGGTTCCCATTTTAAAAGAGAAAAATCCAAATCTCATATACGGTAATATATTTTTACTCAGTGACATTCATTAATTATGTAATAATGATAATTGTTCGTCTCTCCTTCAGTCTGCGATCCTGTTTTGGGCGACAATGGAAAAACTTATGTACCTGAAGAGTTGATCGAAATTTATAAGACAGAAGTAATTCCACTAGTAGATATTGTGACACCAAATCAATTTGAATTGGAGTAATACTCATTTTTGTTGCTTGTACCTCAGCTCTTGATGGACAACAGAATTATACAAAATATTAATTTTTTTTTCAGGTTATTGACCAATGAGAATATTGAGACGACAGAGGATGTGAAAAGAGCTATAGAGAAATTGCATGGATTGGGTCCTAAAATTGTTGCTATAACTTCCATTGAATTGAATAATAAATTGCAGAGTTTTATTAGCAATAAGCAAGGTAAAATTTTACATTGAATAGACACGGAAGGTGTCAAGGTAAAATGATAAAATTAAAACACGTACTAACATCTATTTCAATCAAATAGATGATATGATAATCACCATGGACATACCAAAAATACCAACAAATTACACTGGATCTGGAGATCTTTTTGCAGCTTTATTTTTGGCACATTCACATATTCAACAGGATTTGAAAACTGCTCTGGAGAAAACAATAAATTCATTGCACTCAGTGCTTTTGAGAACCCATGAATTCCGCTCGAGTAATAAAATTTGAACAATATCAATTATACTATTAGGCAAATATTCAATAAAGACTCATTATTCTCTCTCTATTTTCTAGAATTCGCAAATGCTTCGTCTGTGCAAAAAGCTAAAACTAAGGAGTTACGCCTAATTCAAAGCAAAGCCGATATAGAAAATCCACCGAGTAAACTTAAAGCCCAATACCTGAACGTAAAATAGTTTATTGAAATATTTCTAATAATGATAATACATGATGTATAAAAATTGTTAATACAACTATTCAGTTTTGTGGACTTGAAAGCTTGAAACATTGATGTCTTCCATTATCAATCATGCTTTTTTTTTCTTGGCCTGTTTCCCATATTTAGACGAAACTGGAAAGTAACTTACCACATTTGTTTTAGTAAAGAATAAGAATGACAGAATCAGAAATATAAAGCGATTGTAAATGTAAAGTGCGTGTTCAGAGCTTGAGGAAATTCTTCGGCTTTTCTCTAGAGAAAAATTGCTTTTGAACCTTCTACCGCTATACCTACTTAGCAAGAGCTGACAATCTCAGCATTACTCACTAAAAGATATTATGAAATAACTTGACGCGAATGTACTTGTATTTTCGATAAACTTTTCCATTTGATTATCATTTGTCAGAATAAATGTGCTAAAAAAAACATTGTTGTCGTTTAAACATAATTGATCAATATACAAAGGAAGAACGAACACGTTAAAAAAATGTAGCATATGTGATTTGATGAAAAAATAGAGTGATAAAGAGCAAAGAATAAATACGTAATGGCAATGCGGAAGATATAATAATAATAATAATGATAAAATATACGACACTTAGTGCCTTGACCCTGAGAAGGCGTGTGAGTGAAAGAAAAAGGAGGGAGAGGGACGTAGAACGATGAAAAGTGCGAATCTTGTACAACCAAGTGTAATCCGGGTCGAGTCTACGCTGTTCGTTGACTTTCAGCGACGCGCGGCCGTGAACGAGCTCGTGGCAGTGGCAGTGGCGGTGGCGGTGGCGATGGCGATGGCGGTGAACGGGCTCGGTTGCCGAGTCAAGGAGAGATATACACCTCTTCCCTGCACAGTAGAAAGAGACAACTATTAGAAGGAAGATGAAGGCATTGAAGGAGAAGAGGAGAAATGAATTTGTAACCTCAGTTGAGGCGAAAATAAGTGTGTAGGGTGGAAGGGGCAAACAGGCGGGCAAGGAAGAAAAACTACCAAGAGGTGCATACAGGTATCGTAGCGAGTGAAAGAAAGACGGAAAGCACGTAGCCAACGAAAGATGTGGAACAATGTCCCAGAGTAACCTCCATCAAGGATGGACTTCCATATCCCGAGAACGCGTGCGCCTTCACTTCTTATACATCTTTCTTATACATTGCGTCTGCCATTGAAAAACTCTACCTCCTGCCTAATTCACGTTATAATATGTCACAACACATGTTTCCTCTTTCATTTTTTTTTCACTCTAATATAATTCTCTTTCTCTCTCTCTCTCTCTTCCGTCCTCTGGTATAGTATTTTTTTTACCGTTTTTTTTTCCTTCTTACCGAGACATGGCCCGAGGATGTCTCCACGGGCGAGGTCGATGGCACCGATGATGCAAAACCTGCAGGAAACCAACACTCGGAGAAATTATATGGAGTTGCCTTACGATTTGACAATTAATTGAACTTATTATCACAAAACTTTTTGGCTATGAGTGAAACAACGAAAGAAGCCCATTCAACGGCAAAATTATATAATAGATTGTGTTTTTTTTGTTCGAGGTAGACAATTTCATCCGAAAACCAAGGTTGCTGGATTTTTGTTTGATGCAAAAAAAAAATAGAGAGGCCAAAATGGTTCATCGACCCTGCGAAATTCCAAGCATCGAACAGTTATGTTTGGTTGACTATACACAATGAAGGAAAGTGCTTTTGGTTAATTTAATAATGAATTCAACGCAATTATAATTCACGTTTCTTTTCCTTTTAATGTTATACTTATTGAAAGACCATAAGATGGTAGAGATGAGAGTTTTAGACCTATCGTCCTTGAAACTTGACCGTGAGGCCGTAGGGCTCATAAAGCCAGTGTTATATGCACCTGGCTACAATAGCTGCACCGCAACACATAACTCTACCTTAACCCAGTGCCACCGCTGCACGCCCAATGAAAAGAAACGTTTTTTGGGTCTAGGTCTGACAGGGGCATTCACCTCAACCTGTTTTTCCTCAATATATATGCTATCGCATAGACGATGTGAGGGTGATGCAGGTATAAGCTCCACCAATCTCGGGTTTTCGTTTTCATGACAGAAGCACGAAAAAACGAGATTATGAACGGAACACAGAGATAAATAATAAACAATGAATAAAAATAATAATAGTTACTGACAGTTATTCCGGTTGGTTGTATGGAGTATAGCACTTGTGTGGGAATGTGGTTCAATGACAATGCAGCCTTAACCCATAACCATAATTGCAATGCTTTTTATCATGAATGAGAAAGTCGTACTCGTGGTCCGATGAACTTGTTACTCAACTATAGACATCATCAATTAAAAATCTTAATTGATACATTTTTTATGGTGAATGTCAATGGTAAATAGCTAAATGTTGTCGTTCAAAAGTTGTCAATGGACTCGTTTGGAAGCACTGTTTAATGAAAGTATCACGGCCAACAGTTTTGTTATTCTCGGCTCCTGAGTTCAATGATCGTTCACTCTTTCTCTATTCCATTTTCTAGAGTCTTCATTTCTGCAATAGACTTATGCACTTTTTTTGAAAAAAAAAAAAAACTCTTACCTGAAACTTGATCAAACGCATCTCATATTTTTAACATTTACTCAAATAGTGGTGGCATGAAAAATTTTCATCTCAAAATGGAAAATCTTATCAAGTATATGGTAAATGGAACAATGTTTCGCATGTCTCAATTTATCCTTTTTTTTGCGACAAAAATGTCGATTTAAAAAATGTTTTTTTTTTAAGCAGGAGAGTACAACGGCCTCTCCACACTCAACTGGCTCATTCTCGGATGCGTCTTGCGGATGCACCTATGATTATTTTCTCCCGGAACAAGCAGAGTGAGCGTCGTCTCTCTCAATGGAAAAACGATTCTCTTCCGAGTGCTACACACTATGTAAACGGCTATGGGTGGCCCAGATTTCTTGACATCAGTCGTATATCAGGTGCTATGGTGATAATCGTCGAGAAAATAAAAATCAATGACAATTCCATTGTAGTTATTGTAATTGTTATTGTTTGATTAGAAAAAATAAAAGTGATTGATGACTATGATATTGATTATGCTTCATCTCTTACGGATGTTATAATGGAAAATTTGAAAGATGATGAAAGACAGGTGGCAAGGTATTAATGAAAAGGTTAGTCCATGATCCATGAAAACAAGCGTACTACACACATCCATCCAGGATCTGCACGATGCGTGACCTAGTGCCGTTCGCCAGTCGCGTTCTACCTTCGAACTAGGTCTTGACGTTCCCAACTAAGTCTGTGCCAAGTGCTCGTCCAGAGTGAATGTGGATACGACTTTGTCCTTTAAGAATGAGGAAGGGCCGGGCCGGGCCGGGCCGGGCCCTCTACCTCAATAGGACAATTGTGCATGCTTATGCTTACATTAATTTGTATGAAAATATAAGATTGAAAAATTTGTAGGGAAAAAAGGTTGATTGCCCAATGACATTTGTAAGGGCCCCGTTAGACCAACGAAAGTGATTCCGTTAAAATCACAGGAATTACGTAAGGCCTTCGAAAACCGGCACACATTTAACGGTTTCCAATAGTATACCGCTAGATGAGAATGAATTTTATTTATATTACCAAACACATACACGTAAACTTCTTCTTTATATGAAATATACATTGAAATGTTTGCGGTATATGTAATACAGCGTGAGGACGTCGACCTGTGTATATGTGTGACCGCAGGGTCAATGCCTTGTATAGAGAACACTACCGACTTTTGCCGCATATGAGTTGAGATTCACCTGAAATTCGTGATACTGTAAGAGCCTATCGTGTAAAAACGAATGTGTCACGATAATTTCCTTTTCAAATCGTATACATATTCACCGCTCATGTTTTCCACTTTTCAATATATCTATCTGCTTCTTCTTATCGTTTGTTTATTCAATTATTATTTAATCAATTGATCAAATTATTAAATACTTTGATTTTTTTTTCTTTTTTATTTTATACTTTGAGTATTCGAGAAGAGATGTAGTGTAATGAAAAATCAAGAAGCAGAGCGGTCAAAGAACTCAGTTGCTAAAGATTATCTTTTACACATATATATATAGATATATGATGTGTGTATGTGTGTGCCACTTCATTTATGATGCCTGTGCTCAAAGTTTTGAGTCAACAGGTGATTTTTAGTTGAATGCCAAACCAGACAAAAATCCCATTGAGGGTAGGAGTCTCTTGCATTTTCAACTTGTCAATTGTACCCCGTAAATCGGAAAAATATATTAGGTATGCAAGAAAATATATGGGTGGAGCAACTATCCTAGCAACGAAATAGGAACAAGTCCAATACGAAAGAACGAAAGGAATACATAGGAAAAGGTATACGATAGGCTGTGACGACAGTGGGGAGTAAAAGACCGAGAGTGCATCCATGAGTACATCGAGTGTAAGTCGCGAGTGAGCGTAAAGTAAACTAGTGCACCGACCTGCTGGGCATGCAACCACGATGTAAGAGTATTTTCAGTGGCGGTGGAGGAGGAGGAGGAAGAGGACGACGACGTGGACGAGGAAGAGGAGGAAGGGGGTTAATGAACTCAAAGTTGTTGCCATCAATGTTCTTTGTCTTACTTTGTTAATATAGATTTGATTGACTCGACCAATAAAAATGATCCCAATCCTAGCGATTATGAGATAATTATAAATGTGAAAATTATTACCACGATATTGATGAATAAAATTTCTCAATTGGAAAATAAAGACAAAACAAATGCCAGGCGATTATGACGAAGACATTTTTGGAGGATGCTGCGATTTTTTATGACTGCGAGCCTAGGAAATGTCTCTAATACCAAGTTAGTAAGTAGTGCAAGCGTAAGAGTGCTTCGCGAGGTCAGTAACCACGGCGGCGTTTCGTTCCGTTCCGGTTACGCGGTCTCTGGCGGCATCAACTTCATAGCAATTGATAGAGAATATATTTTCGTCTTGGAAAAAAAAAGTAATCTTCCAGCACCTGAGTATTAATTAATGTTGCGTTGACTCGATGACGCGCGGCATATAACGTTGACAGATACAGTAACATCAATGCCACATAGTGGTGAGTTGAATGCTTGCGCAGACAGTGTCTACATGAGGCCTTTAATGAATTGATAAAAATTACTTGTAATATGTGATATTTATTGTGGCTATTAATGTGGCTATGAGTAATAAATACATTGAAAAATATAGCGGGTTGATGTAGAAGAAGCAGAAGAAGAAGAAGACGAAGAAGAAGAAGAAAAGTGAGATCTAACAGGAATGGAACGAAAGTAATAATAAAATTTAGTTTGGAAGACACAGAAGGATAGGCAAAAGGGGAAGGGAGAGAGACTCGTTCCTTGGAGTTATTTTCGGAGGTCAGTAACCAGAGATCGAAAAGCGAGACGGAAGAGAGTCCGAAGTACCGTTGTCTATGGCAATGGTGGCAATGGAGGCCCTCGGAGGGTAGAGGGGGAGAATGGAGGAATACCCTCTACATTATAGTAGCACACGTTTTCTCAGTCGGGAATGTCGAGAGCCGAGTCTAACCGAACGGAGACGAACAACCATAGATACTCGTCAGGGCAGAGGAGGGCCCGAACGAAACGAACGAGGAAGACACGAAGAACAAATGAACTCTGAAGGCGAAGCCAGGTAAAACCAAGAGCCTTCTCCACGCTTCTGCTGGAGTGTGGCGGACCGGCTTGG
Source organism: Diachasma alloeum (assembly GCF_001412515.2). Taxonomy (NCBI): domain Eukaryota; kingdom Metazoa; phylum Arthropoda; class Insecta; order Hymenoptera; family Braconidae; genus Diachasma; species Diachasma alloeum. The sequence continues at coordinate 117,641 of NW_021681337.1, forward strand.
TTGTATGTACTCGTGTGTACCCCCTTCCTTCCTCCTTGGCAGTCCACAGCGGGTGCCGGCGCTGTTCTCCAGTGTACTCCAACAGCTTGATCCTATACACCCATACCCATCCTTCGCCGCGTCAGTACGTACCACGCGGCTTGTACGAAACAACTGCTGATTAAGTACCGAGGTGGTTCACCCTTGCTTAGGAAAAGTGTCAGCCCGCAAACAATATATTTTAATATAATTTTATCCCATTTTTATCATCATCATTTTCCTACAAAGTGTATTTTCATTCACTTTGAACTGTATTTGAATGCTCACGTGTGGAACTGTTTGTCCAATTGTCAAAGTCAAAAAAAAAATAATAATAATAATGTGTTCGTGAATAGTGTATTTGTCAATATACTCTCAACTCCAAAGCTTATAAGCATTAGAAGGAAGAGGACAAGAAGAAGAAGAAGGAGGAGGAGGAGGAGGAGGAGGAGGTGTAGCAGTAATAGTAGTAGTACTGGCAATTGCAAGTTTTGTTGAATTTAGTGATTTATGGTCGAGACCTATCGGATACAACAAGACAATATCACACCGATCAATCACTTGTTGAGAAGAAACTCACCAGCAATAAGGAAGAAATGACAGAGAGTTTGGCTTCATGTTAGCAGTCGAAAGACAATCTCATTAGAAATATAACATAAGGTAAGTTATTCAGCACTGTTAATTACATAACATTTGTCCCCTAGAATCTATTAAAATTTTCTACTCGCAAAAGAATTCTGGTTGAAGGACATGACAACTATTTCGAAATAATATTCAAGTTTCTGAAGCTACGAATTTCTAATCACATAATTTATACTGTTCGTGGGTGCGAATACATTGAGTATTGCGTAATAGATTTAGTAATTTTTCGTATTGCTAAAATCTTTGACCTTGTAAATATTAAAATGCGTATATGCGTATTAAATTCAGGGACACTAATGTAATATTAAATATATGCAGTTGTATAAGAGAGATAATGCTCATTTGTTTCACATGAATTCTCCGATACTCGATGTTATAACTGGTCGTACCGGGAGATAAAGAACTAAACGGTAAGACCTATCTTTCCACTGTCTCAACGAAACATTAGTTCACCGTTGACACACAGCATAGGATCAAATGGAAGTTGATTGGATGTTATCAGAGTCTACGATCTGTATGTTTGAGAAATTTTTGAGAGCGGTATGAGAAATATTTTTAATGCATTGACACAGAGTGTATATTCCCTAATATGACATAACGGTTTACCGCCGTTGGTTTAAAAGGGAAAAAGGATAGAATGATAAATAAAGGATTGGGGGAGGAAGACAGAGAAAAGGGATAACAAAACAATCAGAAAGGAAATATTATATCTGTGTATGAGTACCTATACCCACAGGAGCCATCGGCTCACGCGTTTGTACTTTCGAACGGAACTTCTCGCTCTCGACGGTGAGTTCTATGCCCTCCAACGGGATTCTGTCAGAATAAAAGGAAGGTGGAAGGGAAAAAAAGGCTGAGTGCTGTTACTATAGAGGAATCTTACTTTCGTCGTTTTGAGGTGCAGGAAAATCCCATTTAGAGAATCAGTGATAGACACTGCCTAAATATTATAACCGGTTGTAGTTTAACAATTATACGAATAACAACTCTAGTTAACATTAGTATTATTGTTATAATATAATGAATTGCAATATATAAAAGGGCTACATTAGGGAATATATTAATTCTTGATGCGGAATAACATGTTGCATGATGTGGTGACGGAAATCTTTGATTGAACTGAGAATAAAGGTTAAGGGGAAAATGATGCTTGCAGGTGTCTACTAATGTGACATAACGGTATATCTCGACGTTGTGTGCCGTGCAACGGCATCGTTACAAATTCTCGTGTACATGTAATGACTTTTGAGGTGGAGGTGGAGTATGGATCAACAACTCATATGTCTGGCTGAATAGGAGGGGGGGGGGGGGGGG
>NW_021681337.1:119740-184781 GCF_001412515.2 Diachasma alloeum
GGGGGGGGGGGGAGGGGGTCATTTTATTGGAGCGGTCATTGCACCTCTGCATGATACCAATTGAAATCATACCCAACGTACGCAACTTACTTTGTATACTATAGACGACAAGGGAAATGTCATAGAAGAGCTTATTTATTTACTTGAATTTATCAAATTTTTACCATTAAAATTAATCAAAACTGCATTATATACTTTAATAATGTGCAGCTGCAGTAGTATATAGATATAGCTGCTAGACCTAGATTCGATAGAGTATGTATACTCATAGTGATAGTGCAAAAGTACCGCAAACTGTCAGGAGGACTGGCTAAGGTGGCTGGCTATTCCAGCATGCGAACACTACGGAAACCTATGAGTGATGCTGGCTCGCTGCTAACACCCAAGCCTGTGCAGCACGAGTTTCATATATATACATATACACAGGCAAACCGTAAAGTATTACGAGCTACCGTAATGATGACCGTCAATTCTCGATGTTCAATACTTTTGTCATTTAGGCACTCGCATATTCTGTAATTTTGGCGTCACTAAGAATCTTTACAATTTATTTTTTTCTTGAATTATATGAGATGAAAATTGACGAGGGAGTACTGATAAATATAATAATGATAAGAATATGAGCAAGTCCGTAAACAGTAGAAAAATCAATTTTTAAGATGCCAAGTAATTATCATCTCATATTGGTGATATTGCAAAAGTAGTGATTAGTACATAGAACGCGACCGACCGACCAACCATTGACCAACGGGTCAATGACCGTTCTACATTGCCGCGTTGCGCCGCGCCGCGCCGCGAGGGCCGCCTCCCTAAGAATTGAGTAAAGTCACGGCCAGCCGTCAGCCATGATATTCCCTCTCCGCCGGCACCTTCTCTGCTCATATACTCAATACACTCATGAGCACAACCTTGTCCATTGAGGGTCGTTCATTACTTTACCATTACATACAATTTATAGAAATTTTTTTTTCCTTCCTACAATCTCATCAAATTTTGCTCACCTCACTTAGCATAAAGAAATTATCGACAAATTTTTTTTTTTTTTTTAATGGTGAATATGAAAAAAAATCGAGTCTGTCGTGAGAAAAAACATTTATGTAAATAAATTGTTGCATTTGAATACGAGTTGTACGTATGAAATTTCAGTCTAGCAGTACGAGTGCACTTGTATACATGGATTATATAAGGTGAAAGGGCGACTTTGGCATTGACATTGAAGTCTCTGAGCGTTACTGCAGAACGCGGAAGCAACGAATGATTATTCAATCTCTTTCACAACCATTTACATACTTTGATGTTGTTTTCTAAAAATTAAAAATTATTTTGATAAACTATATAGCCTGAAAAATTCAATTGAAATCATTATGAAATATCAAGGATTTATGAATTCCCGTTAATCATTCACGAGTTAATATTGAAAATAACAATTAAGAGGTAAATGGAAGTTCATATTTTGGATTTGAAGAATTTTTCACTGAGAGAGAAGGAGGGTATAAGAGAAAGAAAAATGGCAAAGCAGTGATTTTAAGTAGGTTAGAAAGTGTGTTATTGATTCTATGCACTAGGAGGTAACTCAACCGGTAAAAATTCTCCTTCCTACTTGAAATATACAGTTTATACTTGCATAAATGTCCGTACACATGGGAAGTTTTTATATTTTTCAAAAATAAATGACAAAAGAGGATCCATCAATGAGACAATTATAATTTACCGTTGGTATAATGGGGAACTATATCCATGAGAAAAAGGAGAATGAACTGTTGGTATGTGGGTCCGTGCTGGTTAAACAAAGTGGGCTATTACAAAATGGGTTATGCAGAGCCGGAGAGTCGAGAGTTCAAAGACCCTATCAAATAGTAAAATAATATAGCGACGTTTTGGCATTTAGCTCATTCATTTCAATGGATTCTAAAAAAGAGTTTAGGCTCTATAATTGGCACGACTTGTCGTTGACTAAAACTACTTAAATACATTTGGAAATTGACATAATGCGTTTAAAATTCAAATCGCTTGTATAACAAATAAAAATGACAGTTCCAAAGTCATCTCGCTTTATTTTTAACACATAATATATCGGTATTGGCGATTATATACAAGAAACTAAGGGTTGAGAACAAGCGAGTTCAACAAACTCATTCTCGCGGAACGCGCTATATCCTGTGATGCCTTGAACATTGATTAAATTCACACTATTCTTAACAAGGGTAAATCAATTTCGTTGTAGCTCATACAAACCACCGAATTATTCCGTTTTTTTCTTCTACTCTCAAATCCCAGGACATGGCAACATTAAAAATTTGCCCATATAATTGTTAGATGAATATTTGGATGATCTGTGGTGAGTTTGCGGTCTTACGAAACCGAAAATGAATTCGGTTTTACTTTTGGCCGGGACCATATACTAATACAATCGAGTTGAAACGTATGCTTGTTGCCCCTTCAGCTTTCCTTTCCCCTCCGATTGGTTGGCTTCAAACGGGATTCTTGGCGGTATAACGGTTTGCGTTATATGCAGCCATAGATATGCCACGCGTATGCAACTCAATTGTATAGTTTAATTTCCGATAAAAGGAGAAAAACATGACAAACCAAATACCTACATAAGAATGAAGCCGAAAAATAGCTTCAAGTAACGATACAATATTTTTTATCGTCTTTTATTATTATCACAGTCATTCTCATGGCTGAGGGATGAGACCTCGGAATTTCGAAACATCTCAGATGTATAATTTCCTCAATTTTTGAAGTAAGGCCTGATAGACGAAATGGTAAATGTTGAAAAAATTTCCAAGTGTAAATGCCTTTGTGCGGAAAATTGGCAGAATATATACATGAAATTGAATGAATGAAAATTAATCAGTAATAATGACATAAGGAGACTTTGTCGCTAATTCACGAACTAAGAACTAAGACTCGGTAAGACTCGGTAGAGACCGAAATGTAGGACAATGACCGGCAGAGACCTGCTTCTTTCGAATCCACAACCGGTAGAAGAGAGGAGGAACGGAGAAAGAAGGATCGCGAATTTGCCTCTGCTAATTCACTTGCTTGCTGTTCCTTTCCGGTTCGGCACATAAACGTTCTATGTTTCCAATTACTGAATACACAAAACTAGATCCACATTTCTTTTCTTTATTTTTTTTGTCATCATAAGGACCATAGATAAATTTTGCAACTGATCTTTAAACAAAACCAAAGGAAACATTGCCATTTCTCTGATTTTTTTCCAACTGCTAATAAGTTTGTAAAAAAATAATTCTGCTATAATCGTGATAACGACAGTAATTGACAGAATAGTACTTTAATACGTAATCAGCAGAGAGCCATGACTTTGAGAAGGCAGCAAAAGATCAATGACCTATGGTGAACGTATCTGGGTTAGTAGTCGTCGCCGATTCACGTGAAAATTCTTCACCGCAGGTTTGTTCATCAACCGAGATAGCCAATGTTGATCTTCTATTTGTTTATACTAAATACACGACAATAGTGCGTCACTATATATTTGATTGCTGCGGATTACAGGAACAGTAAGATGTGAATATCACTATCGTCATTCCCATAACGTATAAATTGCACTAATTCAATATAGCTACCAATTATTATGATTATTTGATGTATTTTATAATTACGATGGTGAGATAATTACATACATATCGGTTTACGGAAAATTATTGATGTATATTGATGGATAAACAATTGAGGGGAAAAATGAAAACCACAGGAAAAGTTGAAAGAAAAAAAAGAAGGAAGAGATAAAGTAGACGAATTGCAAGGAGCAGCTGAAAGGATATGGATAGAGTGAGTGAGTGGGTGGGTGGAAGCAAGCTCTCAGTTAAGGGTGGGATGGGAGGGTGCCGTTGGCAGCGGGTCGATCGAAAGCGCAGCGCAGCGCAGAGAAATGCACCACCTTTACACGCGTGTCGTGTTATCCGATGCTGCCGCCACCAGGCCAATACCAACGTAGTCGAGCCAAGCTGACTCGTGTTGGGCTAGGTCAGGTCTACCCGAGTTTTACACTGTGCCATCCCGCGAACCCTCCTCTCATCGAACCACCCGGGCATCGAGATATTTATTTCATCAGAGAACGAGTGAAATAATTTATAAAATTGCGTTTTAAAAATCCATCACTTCTGTGTAATTCTTTTATTTTTATTTTTATTTTTATTTCTTTCAAAAAAATTACAATCTCGTGTAGCTAATAAGATTTATTTATTGAACTGGTAGCGTGACAATAATATTGCTAATTATTTAATAAAATATGGGGATGCGAGAAAAAAACGAATTTGCGGGAGAAAAAAAAACAACCAAATTTCAAAGTTTTAAGTTGTGACATTTCGGTCGGACCATTTTTTGTTACTCAGTTGCAGTGTATTTGTGTACATCAATGTACGAAGGACATGCGCGAGAGAAAAAGAGAAAGGGAACTCAAAAAATCTTGGATGAATGTTTTCCTCGTTCAATGTACTCAGTAAAAAAAATTCGCATTCGCAACGGCAACACCCACACATGAAATTATTCACGATAAAAATAACAATGACATAAATAAAAATTATAACAAACCAATAATAATGATCACTATTTTAATCGTCATAATCTAAACCAACTTGTAGAACAACGTCTCGGACAAACAATGGCACGACCTTTTTTCTTCATCGATTAAACATCGAAAGTGAATCAGACTGATGAGATGAAGAGTGTAAAAAAAATAGAAAAACAAGTGTAAAAAGGAATACATAGAGCTGAAAAATAAAACGTATTTCCCTAGTCTTCATTGGGTCCCCAATGTCTTGATAATCGATAAGGACTCTTAAAAACTTGTGAACCAATGCTAAGAAACAATTATCTCTAGGAAAGTTTGGAGCAACCATCTATCCTTCGGACATCCGCATATAAATACGTAAATGTTGAAAGAAAATAGTGAATCTCGAACAGCATATTTCCAAATAGTTCGGCACATTATATTTATTTATCATATAACTTCGGGACTGAGCTCTATAAAAATGATTGTCACAATTTCCCTGAAAAACTCGAGAATTACATAAATACATGACAAAGAGTGAGATAATAAAAAATAGTGATAAGAGGGAGATAAATCAAGGGGGCATTGCTGTACAACTTTTAAAAAGCGAAATTTTCATCAGAGTGCAATAATAAGTATGTAAGAGATGATTAAATTTTTTTTTTTTTTTAATATATTTTAGAGAGGAATATTTTTATTAGCAGTAGCTCATTGGAAAATTGAATTTGAAGTTTAAACCTTCGCTTTTAACTCCCCCCCCCCGGTCTCCTGGCTTCCTTGCACCCCCTTGCATTCTCCCTCCCCCATTTGCAGTCGATCAATGCGTGGACGGGTTTCACTTTCGTATACTGTTAAAGCATGTAATATACCTATATATACATAGAGGGTCAAGACGAAATTTGCACTTTTGCATTTTTTGATTTCATCCAATCAACTGAATATAATTGATTTTCAAAATTATTTCATTTTTTTTTACATTTTTGTAGAAGAAAAAAAATGATTTATCGATGGATTTTTTGCATTTTGATCATTTCATCACAGGACACTGAAGAAGAAATGGAGACGGGTGAATGGGATCACACAGTCCTACGGGAAGAAGAGTTCGACCAGCATGCGGTCTACTTGGTACCAGATGTATCAACTTCATCAAATGACACCAATAGGGCTGAGGCTTCCTTACCTAGGAATCTCGTCCTCAAGCCATCTCAGGCGCTTGATCCTGTACGTGAATATTTTTTTTATTACTGATGTTGGTTTTCCGGCTATACATATATTTGAACCGAAATCTGACAAATAACGTTTTCGTATAACGTCCACTATTATAAATAAAATACAAATATTTTCATATCTCCTTTAACTTAGGCTTTGGGGGTTTGGAGTACTAGTTACATTCCTAAAGGTACTCGCTTTGGGCCTCTCGTAGGACAAGTTTACACTAAGGATTCTGTACCCGCTAATGTAACGAATCGGAAGTACTTCTGGAGGGTGAGGATCTGCCATGGATATGCCATGAATTATTGTATATTCATATAGAACTAAAATTGTGACATAAAAATTCATTGGTGGACCCATCATCTTTGCAGGTTTACAAAAATAATGAATTGTACTATTTCATTGATGGCTACGATATACAAAAATCCAATTGGATGCGATACGTTAATCCGGCATATTCATCGGAATCGCAAAATCTCATTGCGTGCCAATATAAGGTAGGAAAGATATCACATATTCACTAATTATGTTGATAATTACTGTAATAAAATCAAATTCGTTATTATCTTTCAGATGAACATTTATTTTTACACCATCAAGCCTATACTCCCCAATCAAGAGCTTCTGGTCTGGTACTGTCGTGAATTTGCGGAAAGGCTCAATTACCCTTTAACCGGTGAATTGATGTTGCAGAGAATACGACAACAGGTATTTGATATTATCACAATTTTTCGGAAAAATAAAATTGAAAAGAAAAAAAACACACACACCGACATAAATCATTATTATTGATTTTTATTTGCAAATCAGGTGCAGCAATCCAGTTTGCCGAGCGAAATTCCATCATCGGGAGAAATTGTTTTACCCTCAAAAGATTCACCAATTTATGAGAGGCGATGTCAATTGACGCCAACAGAAGGCTCCGTTAGATCGGATGAGGGTTACCATTCAAATGGATACCACGATGAAATTTTAACACCACCAGAGGAGAGCAGCGAATCCGATTCGGAAAATAATTATGTCCTTGACTTTAGTAAAAATACGCGCACATCAAACGCGACAACGGAAATGACAAAACCAGACAGTGCATTGGTGAAAAATGAATACAGAAAAGTGAAAATAAAAATAAATAAGACGTACAATAATTTCCAATCGAATAACAAAAGTATGGATATCAAGGAAGAAATGGCTAATAGGACATTAACGCCTGATCTACCGCAGAAAGTAGCTATAATATTGAGTTCAACGGATGATGAGAGTGAAAGACCAAAAGTTTTTTATGAATCTGAAGTGAAAATTAATCCAATCCAAACACATACTAATAACAACAACAACAACAACAACAACAACAATAATAATAATATTATTAATAATAATAGTAATAGTAGTAGTAATAATAATAATAATAATAATAATAATAATAGTAATAATACAATATCAACGACGACGAATACGACGACGGCAGCTACACGGCCGCCTTATGTAACAAGTCCAAATAGTTCCATATTAGAAAACATACTTTTGCGACATAATACAGATAGTAATAATAATACGAGCAATAATAATAATTATGCTCACAGTGGTTCTGGCGAGAGTCATCATCATAATAGAAGTCATATAGATTCGATTAGCCCACCACCCTCTAGTCCCACGGAAATGGCGTATTCTTACAAGAAATCTCACAGATATGGAAATATTCTTCCCTGTAGTCCAGATTCAAGTTCAAATTTACCAATGCAAGTTGATAGCTGCAGTAGTGCCAATAGTTCAACAAACAATGTATCGATGATTCAGAGCCCCGGTGGTAATCTTCATTCGAGTACAGGTGGCATTGGCCATTCCTGTAATTTAACTAATCAATTGGTTCATTCACCAAATGAAAATGGGGACTCGATTCATTCAAGTACAGTTCTGACATCAACCACCAGTGGCCTTCATCCATCGACGATAAATATTTGTAAATCAAGAAAAACTCAAAGTCCCTCACCTACAACTACAACAACTTCAACAAATGTATCATCATTGACGGTGGCCTCAACAGAAGCAGACGAAGAACAACAATCAACAGCTTCGACAATCATGTACTCACAACAACAACAACAACAACAACAACAACAACACAGTGCATGCTCATCAGCGCATATTGAATCAAGCACAAGTTATCAGTTGAATTCAGCCAATACACCACCAAGTGTTACATCAATATCGCCCCTTAATTCTCCCTCCGCTTATCCCTACAATATTTATCATCAAAATGCTAATTTGCATCAACATATTGCACCACTCACAATCAATTGCGCTCCATATTCACCAACACCCTCGGCCAGTGTCACGAGCGTCTACGAGAGAAATGATAATAGAAGACATGAAACCAACGGCCATCAACTTCCAACTTCTTCGACAATGCAAATTGATGATAATCATTCCACTATTATCAGTGGTACACGGAATCTTCACCTCAGTCATCATCATCATTCTTTGAGCATCCATCCGAATTCAACAAATAGATATTCCCCAGCAAGTTCACTGTCACCGGATGATCATGGCTGTTCTCAAAGTGGCTCACTCAGTCCAAATTCCCAGGGCTCAAGGGGCTATAGATCTTTACCGTATCCGCTCAAAAAGAAGGATGGAAAAATGCACTACGAGTGTAATGTATGCTGCAAAACATTTGGCCAATTATCCAATCTCAAAGTACATTTACGTACTCACTCGGGTGAAAGACCCTTTAAATGCAATGTTTGTACAAAAAGTTTCACTCAACTTGCACATCTTCAAAAGCATCATCTTGTACATACAGGTAATTTTATGTTTATTTATTTATTGATTTTTTTTTTTTTGTATCACTCGATTAGCCATTTTCTCAACCTTTATTTTCCATATAATTACTATTTATGCCATTTTACTAGGGGAGAAACCGCATCAATGTGAAATTTGTAAAAAGCGATTCAGTTCAACATCGAATTTGAAAACACATCTTCGTCTACATTCGGGACAAAAACCCTATGCATGTGATCTTTGTCCTGCTAAATTCACGCAATTTGTGCATCTCAAATTGCATAAACGGCTACATACGAATGAGAGGCCCTACACCTGTCAAGGTTGTGATAAGAAGTATATCAGTGCAAGTGGACTGAGAACGCACTGGAAGACAACAAGTTGCAGGCCAAATAATATTGAAGATGAACTTGCCCTTGCTGCTGCTGTTGGCTCACCAACCTACTATGAGTACAGTCATGAAATTAGTGTTGGTAAGGGATCGTATGAATTTTACCATCCATTTTTGCCTTCATGAGGATTATATTTTCACACTCACTTGGCTCACTTGCCTTTTTTATTGTTGTTTTCAATAGCTAATATGTCAAAAGAGTGTGAACTTGAAACGATGGAAAACTATGACAGAAGAAATGGATCACATTCAACAGCCCTTCATAATTTGGAGATGAATGTAGGTAAGTTTCAATTCGTCGGCTACTCTTTGTTATATTGTCAATTGAAAAGTCATATTAGCATATATTTGTAATTTTCAATTTGATGGATTTTCTAGGTAATATGCAGAAAGAATGTGAACTTGATAAAATAGAGAGTTATGAGAGACACAACGCCGTTAATTCACACCCTACATCCTTGCACAACTTGGAGAATCCTGTGGGGAGACCGACTGTAATAGAAACCTCCCAGCCACACATTATCGAGTGCACCTAACAGAGACGTTAAATAAGGCTGATTAAGTGTACCTCTAATGAAACACCAATACTTTCTCAAAAGATTTTCATTTCCAAAGGTACAAAATTTTCCATTTCAAACTCATGCTAAATGAGAGACTATTCGATTCCTCTCTCCGAAGTATATCACGAGGGATGGAAAGAGACGAGAAGAGGAGACAGAAAAAAAAAGAAAACGTTTTTGATTCAAATGACGGCAAGTGTCGACATCCGTCAAATAATGTGGTGAATGACAGTAATCTCTTGTAATATAATGATATAGAAACGAAATTTCAAGAAAATGGGAAAAATATGGGATTGTAATCAATGTCGACACCCAGACTGCAACTATACGAGACCTGTACCTGTATATATTATTAATAATATAATGATTATTCGATTAGGTGAAACAATATTAAACAGATAAAAATTTATATCGTCGATTGGCCAAGCGGTAGGCTACCTTCGCAGGCTTATATTCTTTCAAAGATGAAATTATGCTATCTTATTCAACTTTTTTTTCTTTTTTTTTAATATTTAGGATAGAAAGAAAGGGGGCAATCAGAGCATAGGGTAAATCGACGATAATTATAATATTTATTTGTGCAAAGAGATCAGTAAACTACGGTGTGATTATTATGTTTATTACTGTATAATTATTCATTGCTCTTGATAAAGCGGGATTAGGGGGATAATTGTCCAGCAAGGAAGACCAAACAGTATTTTTAGCAGTGAACTTTTCCTTATCTCATTTTTATGGGAAAAGACTTCCATTTCATCATCATTACGGTTCATTACTTTATTTATGTTGATCGCTAATTTTCATCAACTATAATAAGAAAAAAAATCACGATATTCCTATGACTATCTGAGATTGTATTAATGCGGAGGCAGCCTGCTGCAAATCCGATACTTATTATTATGAATATTTTCATGGATAGGCGGTTCAATAAATAGAAGAATCAAAGTTGATTGAATATTAGTACTCATATATGATGAAGAAGAATCAGAATCGCTGCTCTATGATTATATTCAGGGTGAAAAAAAAAGAAAAAAAAAACAGAAAAAAAAATTGAAGGCGCAGACTGATATTAGTTACACTACTGTTCAGCTCATACGTTACATGTAGTGTTATATGAATTGTAATTACGGTGCAAATGCAATACAGAGGATCTCTTCCGGATATTATTAAATGGAAAGCATCAACTAAGAAGAATATTTATTTCTATTTGGCATTGTTAGTCTTTTGGCTTGAATCAATTGAATTTGATGGTGATGCACCCTCTGAATTAAAAATATTCAAAAAAATTCTGTAGAACAGGCAACGTAAAGCAGTGAGGCATAATGTACGGAATGCTCGAGCCAGTGAAAAAAAAAGCATGAAATTAAAAATTACGTTGATAAAGAATACTCTAGTGTAAAATTATTTTGGACCATTTATACAGTCAAATGGATAATGCATCATCGATTTATTGCTACATATAGATAATATATGGACTAGAAGCTCAAAATTGGGGAAATTTGTCTTTTAAAAATGCATTTTAAAACATGTCCGATAAATGCTTGCACAATTTTCTAGTCGCTCGAAATACTCTTGGAATTCAGCGTTCTCACAAACAATGAGAAATTAAATATTGTGAATTTAAGAATGGAAACTAAATATGTGGCTGATTGTATGAAAAGGGTTATTTTTATCGATCCCAGCTTTAATATTAACTTGTTTTTTCTCATTATTATTGACATTATGAAATCGATAAAGTCGGGCTTTCTCATGTACACGGCCACATATGAAGAAATTTCATGTAATTTCAACAATGGAAATTTAATCACCTCATCTGACTGAAATCATAGTAGAATTGATAAAAATTTACTGCAGCAATCGCTGCTCCGAAAGCATTACCGTGACGCAATTATAACACAGATCATATGATAAATTGCCTTGATTCGCTGCCTTGCCTGCATCAGACATATTTGACTTGTCATATACTTGTACAATAACTTTCAATGAAGCAAAAATTAAATAGAAACATTTGAGAAAAAGTAAATAGATTAATACATAAAAGTGAATAAATGAAACAGGATAAAAATGTGCAGGTAGTAGAAGAAAAATTGAACAATAATGTAAATAAGCTAAAAGTAGTGAATGAGGAAAGGAAGCAACGTAACAAAAAAAAAAGTAATATAAAAACATTAATTTTGAACTCATAAATACCGCGCAAAGCATAAAATACGTACTAGCGTATCTGAACAACTCTTGAATTGAACTTCATTAATCATATAAGAAAACTTAAATTGTGAATGAAAGGAAGATGAAAAAAATTGTTATGCATTTATTATCATTATAACTACTGGATAGGTAATGCTCAATTAGCATTTGTTTCTTAAAAATAAAGAATAAATATATGGCTGTTGGATATTTAAATGACAGTTTCTTGCTACCTTCTGCATGTTTTTATTGAATCAATTTTTGTCTTTAAGAGGATAAATTTAATCATTAAACAGTAAACGAGTGTAACCATGAACCGCTTATATTTTTCAATTCAACAAATACAGTAATGATGAAATTTTTAAGAAAACCGGAATAAGAGAACTCTTGTGAAAATACTTTCTGTATTTGTCGAGAGATATAAATTTACATGATCACAAGATTTCACTGCAAATCTAATCAAACATCCATATTCGTAAGTCAGCACAATCAGCACAATTTCTTTAAATTAATTCACCAAAATGAGTAATCATCTTCGCAGGGCATGTCGGTTCAGAAACTTAAATCAGTAAGAATTTACAATTACAATTGTCTGCTGAATGAAGAATAGATTTATGGATTTGTAGAGCTACAAACATTGTGATATAATCAAAGGAGAAAATTTTCACCTTCAATTCAATGAGGAGACAGTTTTTTTGTTTTTTTAAAAATCATTCTTATACTCTTATCATCATTTTCATCATTATTCATTATTACCCTCTTAATTTTTTCATTTCATTTAATCATTGTGTCGTTGATATTGAATGAATTGAACATAATTGAAGAGTTGATAGGAATTTTGCAATTTTTAGAAATTTGGAAAATAATGTTTTCAGGTTAAACGTATGAGGTTCAGTCGTATTGCTTATTCGTAATGAGAAAAATAATGGAATAGATAATAATAATAATAATAATAATAATAATTTGAATGGAGAGCATTTTCTATATGTATTTGGTGGATCATGTGAATTCGAGTATTGACATTCAATATTCAACGTCTCGTCACAGCTAATCAGTAACCCTGGAATGAGAATTTTCAATTATGCATATACATATATAGGTATATGCATCACCATTTATTTGTGCACTAACCGCATCAAGGTACAGGACTGTCTGTTCCACTACCGCTATTGGTTCCAGTTTCACTTTTAGTTGCAGCAAGTCTGTCACCACGTTTATTACTTTTTGATAATGTAGCAACTTCCTTTAATAATCCCGAAATTTTTTGTTGCATTCCAGACACCTTAGCCTCATACTCTTTCTCTGTTGCTTTCATTTTATTACGCAACTCGGTTTCAGCAGTAAAGTTTTTCGCTTTCAATTCCGTTATCTGAAAATTATTATTACACTGTAGAATGAGGAAACAAAAAAAAGAAGAAAAAACAAAAAACACATCAACAATTACATGTCTATCCTTGGTTAATAGTTGACTATCCTTTTGCGATAATTGCTTCTGGAGATGTGCAATTTTCTCTTTAAGTTGAGTCACAGCAACAACATGGTCGGAGCTATTTGGATCATGTGGATCATGAGCACCCACCATTCGAGCAACCTTCATGGGTGCTGGACAACTGACTTCTGTCGGATCTGGTTGAGGGGGTAGTTTTGTAACATCAATTCGATGGGGTCGTTTATTGTGTCCTTTCAATCTGCAAAATTTTCCATGTATAAATGCATCATTAGCTAGCTACGTTTTAAGAGATAAAGTGACAAATTGAAAAATCCATTGTTGAATTACTTTTGCTCTTTGTGTTTAGCAGCTCGTTCGTGTGCTAATTTCAAATGAGCTCTTCTATCTGCATCAGACTGTTTCGTTTTAGCTAGTGCACGCTTATAGGACAGTGTGCATAACCAGCAGAGTAATTTTCCATCAACCTTTAAATAAAATGGACAAAATTTGAATTCAATTATCAATCAATAAAACAAAAAGTCAATACTGTCAATGTTTATACCTTTTTATCTTCATCCTGTCGATCAAAGGCACACTTTTGCTTGCATTGCTCACATGTGACAGGAGGGCCATAACGTTTTTCCGAATTTGTACAACGCTGACATTTACTACCAATGAATGCTGCAATAGTGTTGCAGTACTCACAAGCTGACGGTTTACCATAAGCTTTGACATTCTGCTCACATTTTTTACATATGGTACATGTATTACCCTTACTGAAATTCATTAGTTTCCATAAAATATTAAGACATAGAAATTGAAATAATTATCACTTTTTACTGATAATGAATAATAAAATTATACATTACTCTTACATTGCCTGTTGAAACTCTGACCGACAGTACGTACACTTGACCACGGGAAATGAGCCACGGCATTCCTGAAAGAATAATATAGTAGTGATATGGCAATAAATATTTCACTTTTATTGGACTACTAGGGTTTGGTTCACCAACAACGCTTGGATACAAGAACATGTGAAAATACACTAAATGCCAATATTGAGTTTCTTTTTTTTGCCGTAAAAGCACACATTTTGAACATGGAAATAGGTGAAATATCTCTATTACTTTACCTTACAAAGTTGCTGTCCCGGTGATAATTCCTCGAAAGGATGCCTTGAAAAACACCTGGAGCAAGCAAACAATGCTCTGGCGTTATTCGAACTCATTCTTCACTAAAATTACTCGATTCTTCGCCGAGTCTCGTTCTTCTTAATTATATTTATTTGTTTAGTGCCAAGAGAAGTGTAAATTATACAATTATTTTGTCACAATGAGACGAAAACAATTTTATTATTGCGAGTATTAGTCGCATCAGTTGCGAAAGTGTGGAAAAACTTAATGGAGGAGGATTATATTCTCAAGGGATCCACAACGCAACACACAACACTCGAATGCACTTTTATTTGACTAACTAATAAAAACAAAGAGGCTCTACATTATTTTTTTTTTTTTTTCGAAACTTTTCATTAGTGGGAGAAAAGGAAGCACAAAAAAATTTTGGCGTTTGTTTTTGTAGTTATTGGTAGTGACCAACAAGTATATGAACTCGTCACACGAAAGTTGAGAGCTGAGAGGACAGAACAGGACAGAGAGGAGGAGAGAGTGTGACAGTGGTGTGTGTGTGTGTGTGTGTGTGTTGTGTGTGGGGAGAGAGATGGAGAGAGAGAGAGAGAGAGAGATGATTGTACGTGCTGCCACCAGCATTACCTCTCTCGCCTAGTGAATTGTTATAGGGAATTGATTTTTACGCGGCATATAAAAATTGAGACAAGTGATTTTGAAAATGATATCAAAGTATCATCAATATTACAATATGTCATTATTGAAAATAGCACAATATTCAATCACAATAATTTTTCAATGTCAATCTCGGGACAATGTTCATAGATTGGAGTTCTTGAAACAATAATTTACATGCATAAGGCATTGTTATTGTCGAGACACAACCACTTGATCGACAACTATGGCACCAACCACTATATGCCATCAATCCACATTTATTGCAAACATCAACATCAAAGGCATCACTCGATATCATTAATCGTTCAACAAGCATCATACTGGCACCATAACCAATGAGACAATCTCTCTCCATTTCTCCGAGACGAAGACCTCCTTCCTTGGATCTTCCTTCAGTGGGTTGACGTGTTAATACAGCTCTTGGACCTCTAGATCGAGCGTGCATTTTATCTTGAACCATGTGCTTGAGTTTTTGATAGTAGACCGGGCCTGAGTAAATGTATGCTTGCAGTGGTTCACCAGTGATTCCAGAATAAAAAATATCTTTACCAAGATAATTGTAACCATATCGAACGAGCTCTTCACAAACATCACTGACTTTAGAGCCACCAAAAGCTGTACCATAATGAAATTGTCCTTTCATCAGGCCAGCTTTTCCAGCCAAAAGTTCAATTAATTTTCCAACAGTCATTCTCGAGGGAAAGCCATGTGGATTCATAATCATATCAGGACAAATACCAGAATCATTGAATGGCATATCTTCTTGTTCAACAATAAGGCCAGTGACACCTTTTTGTCCATGACGACTACTGAATTTATCACCTATTTCCGGTCTCCGTGTTTGTCTCAGTAGTAATTTAATGAGAAAAGAATCGTCAGCGTAATTTGATGATATCATGACTTTTTCAATGTACGATGGTACAGGTCCTTTGTAAACAACAGGTACTTCTCGATATTCAACTGAACCCTGGCCAACAACTTGATTAACTGGATTTTGATGGGTAATAGTGGGTGATGACTTGTTAACCATAACTTTTCTATTTTCAACCATTTCCCCTGGCATGGCAATTCCATCAGAATCAAGAATATCGTGTTTATAAATGGGTTTTTTCGTATTAGCATCGATAAGAGGGCCCATAATTTTATCAAATGTTTGATTGGCATATTTCTTCAATGTAGTCTTGGCATTTCTGTAAACAAGGCATCTACCGTAGCCTCGATCAATAGATGCTTTATTCAATATCAATGCATCTTCAATATCATAACCACTGTAAGACATTACAGCAACAATAGCATTTTGTCCAGCTGGAAGTTTATCAAAATTAATCAGCTCAATTGTTCGTGATTTGACCATAGGTGCTTGTGGATAAACCAAATTATACATAAGAGTATCAATTCGATTTCGCTGATTATAGCCAATGGTACCCATTGCCTGTTTACCCATGGCACACTGATAGGTATTTCTTGGACTCTGATTGTGATGAGGATATGGAACAAGACCAGCACATACTCCAAGCAATGTGAATGGCTCAATTTCTAAATGAGTTGTTTTATGATTAATGTGTGACTCATTAAATGCTATAAAACTGTCATTCTCTTCATTAACGTCGAGATATTCAATTAAGCCCTCCTGAATCAAGTCCTCAAAGGATTTGACACCCTGCTGTAGAATCTTCATATGTTCATCTTGTATGAGAGGCTGACAATTTTTAACAATGATATAGGGTCTACATAATCGGCCACCATCACAACTTATTTGAATTGATTTGTGTTGATGCTGAGTATATATTGAGACAAAACCATTGATTAAACCTCTTCTTCTCAGCATTCTGAATACAGTGACGAGTCGTTTATAATTGTTAATCACACCAAGAATATTACCATTCAAAAATACCATATACACATCTTTGTGATTGATCTCTTCACCACCCAATATATTAACATTTTCAACTCCCAAATTGAAGCATAATCTTATTATTGGCTCCTGTTCGACTTCTGTTGTTATATGAGTCATAAGGGCCAAATTTTTAACAAGACCACAGCCCTCTCCCTCAGGTGTATCACTGGGACACAGCATACCCCATTGGGATGGTTGAAGGGATCTTGGACCAGAGACTTTGCGAGTCTTTTCAAATTGGGAATTAACTCTAGTCATCATACCCAAGGCTGAAATGTAGGATAGTCTTGATAATACCTGAGTTACTCCATGACGTTCCATTTTAAATCTCTTAATTGTCCAATTACCAGAGGATATTGCAAATGTAAGGCCTCTTGTAATTGTATCTTTTGTCATGTGTTTAACAACATCAAATTGGGCAGCCTTTGTTTTTGGTATATTCTTATCGGCAATTTGTTTGAGCTCAAAGTTGTATCTTTTAAATGCATCCTCAAACATAAGAGCCAAAAGAGAGCCAGCCAATTCCAATCGTTTATTACCATAATAATCACGATCATCAACCAAATTTCCATCATACTGTGCTCTCATTACACGTCGTATCATCAATGCCAGATATGTTGCTTTCATTTTGAAATTAAAATCCATAACTGGTACGTGTGATAAAATATTCTGAGCCAATAAATCCTTCATTTCATCAGCTACATTACTTTTAACTGATGATGAAAAGTATCTCTTCTGCTTTCGTTTATTGCTCAGATATTTCAAGGCTTGATGTTGAGTAAATATTTCAAGTGTATGGCATTCTTCTAAACTTGATCCCAATTTCTTCATATATTCGTCTTCAGTACCAATCAGCTGCATTATCTCTTGATCAGAAACTATTCCCATTGCTTTGAAAATTATAGTCACTGGTATATCATCTTGAAATATGTTGTGTCTCATGTAGTATTTTCCACCTTTACCAACAACATTTGTCTTTGTTTTCCTCTCATGAGTTGAACTGTTGCAGGATGCCACGACACAGCCTTTATTGTCTTGCTCCAAAATAATTCTATTCTTCAACATTTGCTCTTGAATAATTATCACCTTCTCCTGGCCATTAACAACAAAATAACCACCGGGATCATGTGGACATTCATTCATCTTTGCCAATTCAAAATGAGATTTGTCTGTCAATACACAATTTGAACTTCTCAACATTATGGGCATTCTGAAAGTAGAGGAAATTTTTTTTTTTTTTTTTTTTAAATGAAAGAAAATGAACAACAAATATTACAACCGCCCCAATGTCTCACCTTCCAATAACCACGTTATTCTTTATAATTGGTTGCTGTCCCCTTAGATATTCTATATCTACAATAATTGGGGCTGAGTAAGTCAAATCTCTCAAACGACATTCATGTGGTGTAGTTGGTCGGCTCATGTCTGCTCCCTCCTCGATATCCGGAGAACTGACATATACATTCAAATATCTGAAAATTATAATTTTCTCTATAATTGTAGTATCATTAATGAATGAATACACAATATATACATTGATTGTTTGCATTATCCTTACTTTATATAAAATAATGAATCGTTGTCACAGCGGACAATCTGATTGGCCTTGACAATCTTCTTTATCTCAACATTGATAAAATAATTGAATGAATCGATGTGCTGTTTAACCAAGCCCTTGCCCTTGAGAAAAGCTGGAACCAATTTCCATTTATCCTGGAGAAATGAGTAATATGATGATTGTGATTATTATAATAGCATGAAGGACATTAACGATATCAATGACAGGCGGCATAACCTACCTGAATCTGCTTAGCAATACGATTGGATTTTTCAATTTTCACATCTTCCAGGCCTTTCATCCTGAAGCCACCCATTTTAACAACTCTTCTTATATCGTTATATGATAACGATATTCAATCACTATTAAGACAAATTTTCATCATTTCACTTGCTCATTGCCATTATTATGTTATGGGTTACATGTGTGACGCGGACGGCGCGGCTCTATATTAATATATATAGTAGGCCAGAGCAAAATCAAGGTTAAAATAATATATCTCTTTGAACGAAGCAACTTCACATCATTGGCATACTTCAAAGATGTACACATACACCACACACACATATAATGTAGGCTGAATTTTGAATATCTATTTAATTCAAATATTTCAAGAACGCGTTGAAAACAACACTTTTATCAATTTATATACCAAAATTGAATAATCATATATATATATATAATTAAGCTATTTTGCAATCAATGCGAATAAGTATGAATAATATTGAAACAAATAATAATGTGTAATAATGATGATATTGATATACATATGTGGAAAGTTGACCTTCTTTTGATAAGATAAAAAGAATGATCGGGAGGCAAACAAGTTCCATTATTTGATTCTATATGTATTGGTGACTCTCTGCATTACTGTTCGGTCGTTGACCGATATTGAATAAATTAATTCGTTAATCCCCTGCTCGCATCGGAATAGGTATTTTTTAACACACCATGAGTTGGAGAATATTGCGAGCTTGTTTGAAGCCCAATAGTCTTTCTCACTTGCTTAACGCTGATAAAATACGATGCTGTAATATTATTAGAAATGTATCTCAATACTATCCAATTGATGAGAATCTCTATGGGTTATCTGAGGAGCAGAAGCAGGTGAGCGCTATTGGAGATAATATCGCTCGAGATTATAATAACATAGTAATAATAAAAACTATGTACATTTGGTTTTGCAGCTTCGTTCGATATGCTTTGATTTCGCTCAGAAAGAGTTGGCACCCAGAGCTGCTGAAATTGACAAGCAAAATAAATTTGATGATTTGCGGGTGAGATGTGTGGACAAATAGTTTACAGCCCATACTGATGCACTAGCACTATTATAATAATGGCAATGTTTTGCAGAAATTTTGGAGAAAATTGGGCGAAATGGGTTTCCATGGAATTACAGCACAATCGACCTACGGTGGCACTGATGGCTCATATCTGGATCATATAATAATAATGGAAGAATTGAGCCGTGCCTCGGCCTCAATAGCTCTCAGCTATGGTGCACACTCAAATTTATGTCTCAATCAAATACATAGAAATGGAACGGAGAAACAGAAACGCAAATACTTGCCAAAGGTATTTTTTTCAATCCATTGTATCTATATATATTATGAAAATAGAATTTAATTCAACAATTGATTTTTAATTTGGCTCATTAGCTATGTAGTGGTGAATACATTGGAGCATTGGCAATGTCCGAGGCAAGTTCAGGCTCAGACGTAGTATCAATGAAATTATGTGCTGAAAAAAAAGATGACTACTATGTTGTTAATGGTAACAAATTTTGGATAACCAATGGCCCTGATGCAGATGTACTTATCGTTTATGCTCGAACAAATCCACAGAGCGCCAAGCCACAACACGGTATCACAGCATTTATTATTGAAAGAGATATGGAAGGATTCAGCAGTGGCCTCAAGTTGGATAAACTTGGTATGCGTGGCTCCAACACCAGCGAATTAATATTTGATAATTGTAAAGTGCCCAGTAAGTATATGGGTCCGGGAATAATTGATATACTTTCATACTTTCATTTTACTATGATTACAATTTTAATAACATATTTCAGATGAAAATATACTTGGTCAATTGGACAAAGGCATTTACGTTTTATTCAGCGGTTTAGATTTGGAAAGATTAATACTGGCTGGTGGACCTCTCGGGTGATTATTCTTCATCATTCTACCCAAAATAATGATTGTCGAAATAGTGATTGAAAAATATATTTCAGAATTCTACAAGCCTGTTGCGATCTCGCTTTTGAGTATGCTCACACTAGGAAACAATTTAACACTAGACTCGCTGAATTCCAAATGATTCAGGGTAAAATCGCAGACATGTATACAAAGTTAAGCGCCAACAGAAGTTATCTATATGCTGTAGCGAGAGCTTGCGATGCTGGACACGTCAATCGGAAGGACTGCGCTGCGGTAATTCTCTATTGTGCGGAAAATGCAACCAAAGTGGCTTTAGATACTATTCAAATCCTAGGTATATAAAATGGATATTAATTGTTGAATGATTCATTGTACCTACTATATCCCCTTCACCTTTCTGCTTCTCAAGGTGGAAATGGATACATCAATGATTATCCCAGTGGTCGACTTTTGAGGGACGCTAAACTTTATGAAATTGGAGCTGGTACAAGTGAAATTCGACGAATGGTCATTTCAAGAGCAATAACAGAAGAATACTCGTGAGAAAATTACATTATAATGATGTTTGATTTTTTTATATATATTAATGTATATGAAATTGTTATTTGAATATTCCAATATTAATGGAATAATATTTAGTACATTGACAAATACAATTGATGATGCTCAATCGAAAGAAATGAGTCACTAGAGCAACTAGTTTTTCTTCAACAGACAACAGATTGATTAACCTTTAGCGCTATAGGTTGCTAATTTAAGGTGTCGAAATACATCGACATCCCTGAAATGAGTCTATTGTACACTCACTTAAAACGAGCTTTGTCTCGCTCTCTGTCATTCTTTGTTTCATCTAAACTAAATACTCATTAATCGACCAACCGTCACGGTAATTGGATCTTGGAGATATATAGGATCTAGTAGTGATTTTTATTATTATAATTTTATAATTAATATATATTAGAATGGAAAGCAGCAAAACGCGCAATCGAACGTCCCTCAAGTTTTCCATTGGAAATTACTACGAAACATATGTAAGTATGATAAATTGTTGTTATCAAGAGTGATCCGTTTTTGCATTAAAAAGTTGAGCGATTATTTTTATAATTATTAATTAGAGGGAGAGAGTAGGTATATTATTTGCCGGGAAAAATTCAAATAATTTAGTGATATTTGTGGTGTGTTGCCCCGGGATGAGCGGGAATTTGAAATTGTCATGTAGATCTATAAAGGAATACTTGATGTCGATGCTTTTTATCACAGACAAGACTTATTTCTTGGGCTTTCTGCATTATAAATACCGTGGGTTGGTTGGTTGGTTGGTTGGGTGGTTCAACAGTTGGAAATAAAAGTAATCTGATTCGATGATAAGACTTATAAATCTGTACTGTTTGTTATTGATGGCGTATGTGGCGTAATGGGGCCAGAATCAATGCATTGGCCAACACGTCGTTCACGTTCAAGTACCAACTTGTTATAACTCGCCTGTTCAAATTTGCTCTATGTAGGTACGGTCAAATGTTGTAAGAATACAAAGCGACTAGTTGCCGCACGACAGCTAACGTTAGTGTAGGTCCAGCCAAATTCACCAACTCTTGCCACTATTCTCTACGATATGTTTTTATTCGTACCAGCGTTACATTGACATTCATTTTTGTGTTATTGTGTGTGTTGTTGATTTTGAAAAATTGAATTGTTGAGAAGAAAAAAAAAACATAATTATAAGACAGATAACAAGATCAAGGTTTTGAGAGCATGACGAACAAGCAAACATTGGTCTTAAAATTGCGAAGGCATCAGGGTCGGCCGTGGGGTTTCCGTATAGCTGGCGGTACAGATTTGGGAACTCCGATCATCGTCACTCACGTGAGTTTTGAGAGAGATTTTCAATTCCCTTTGTCCTTTTTCCCCCCTTCTTTTTCTGTCAAACAGTTGTTGATTATAAAAAATGAGTAATAAGAAGAAACACGTGAAAGAAGGGAAATACCATCAATAACACATTATTATCCCTATTTTCTGTTGTAGTCTGAAAACGACGAGTTGCAGAAGGGTGACGTGATCAAGAAAATTGATGAATATGATTCTCGCGATGTGAGGCACGTGGACGCCCAAAATTTACTACAAAATTCAGAGTCTGTAAAACTAGTCGTTGAAAGGTCTGAGCCATCGATTCATTATTTCATCATCAAAACAATCCATTAGAAATTTGACCAACTTGGAGGCGCCATTCATTAGGCTGTTAGATTATGATATTATTTTCATTGTGATTGAAATTTCGCTGATAGTATAGTGAAATTTTTCAATGCCAGCCAACCAACTAATTTTTTAAAAAATAATAACAATAATATCATGATAGCTATTACTAAAAGATAGATTAACTGCTTCAGATATAATCAGTCAGTGAAACAGATAAACATGAAGTTAAAAGGCCTTTGGTTTATCTGCCATGTTGGGCTTCAGCACTTTCTACGATACATTATTGCTCTTGTTTTATTTTGTTTCAAATAACAAGATGAAACTTTTCCTGTAATAATTATACCCTGCTAATTGAAATATTTATTATGAATAGGCCAAAGTTGTCACAACCAAAGTTTCTGCCAAAGAGTCCAGTACCACCGTTAATTTCGGCCCGAGAGTATAAAGCTTTCTCTCCTGATCACTTCGATCCACCTCGTGAACATCTGGAAGAAGTGCGTGAGGAACGATTCTATTTGTCGCAGGTAATGAAAATATCAACTACTCGAGTAGAATTTTTCAGCAAAAATTATAAACATATGTAAAACACACACAAATGACAAATGAGCATTTGGGGAAATTCGTGAGGACATTCAATTGTTCGTTCTACGAGCAACAGTAATCGCATTGATATTTTAATGATTAAACTACTTAGCACGGTTTAAAAATTGCGTATTATACCAGATAGCCAAGTGAGAGCACTAAAGCTGGGCTTGAAATCTTAATTTAGAACCGAACCATTGGCTATTTTCGCTGAATGCAATACGAACACAATTCTCATGCATAAAATTTTTATTTGTCTCTGTAAAACGCTATAAAATGAAACGTATTCGTGAAGGAGAAAAAAAAATGTTGAAAAAATGAAAAAAAAAGCATCATTATAACTAATTATACCAGTTTTCTGGAAGTTTCATAAATTCATTGGTTCATATTTCAGTTGGTATTATTCTATTGACATTACCAGCGACCAACTCTATCAGAAAGTCCTGTGAAAAATAATTGAGGTTTTTCCAAATAATAGCATATATACTCGCAGCAAAATACACGCCAGACGTGTTCGCGCAGAAGCTACACTTTGGAAAAACCAGAGTTTAGTGCCACCCGCGCTGCGAGTCAGTGCGTTTGAATCACTCCAATCGACTAACGCACTATCGGGAACGAGAAAAAAAAGACGAAAAAATATTCCAACAATCTCTCTCTCTCTTGCGAGAAAAATCAAATAGAAACGTATAAAAGATAAAAGGTAGGAATAAGTGATAATAATGCCAGGTTATACGACAACCTATCGGTATCCCATCGAACGTCAACCCAAAGAGGAAGAGGCCGCAGTTTACTGGGTAAATTATAAATGTTGAAATTATTTTCTAATTGATGCACTTGAGGATCAGATTTCTTGATAGAGCTGCCAACTAGTAGTATCTCTAGTAGACCTCAATCAGATCTTTCAAGACAACTTTGTTAGGCATTTATTTTTTTTACGCCCCAATACAAACATGACTCCGCTAATCGTATTTCATCTTTCGTGATGATTTTTAAACGGACAACATATACATTTATATTAATAGACCTACATGCATAGCACAAACCGTGTATTTTCTCCTTTTCTATTCTCACTGTGGAATTGGAATTTGGGGAATTCTAATTATATAGAGAAAGTCAAGATCATCTCGTCGTATGTCTAGTGTAACTGAATGAATGGGCGCATAATAATTTTAACTGCACATTGCGACAGAAAACTTTGACACAATTTATTAAAAATTTTTCATGCCGATGTAAAAAAAAATAACGGTTTTATCGATCCTTGTTTTGCTATTAAATTTTTTTCATCCTTAAATTCGTGGAAACTGAGCCGAAAACGTGCACAACTATCATCATGTTTTCTTTCAATGACAATCATCATATTTTAGCCGAAAAAATTGACTATAATATTTTTCTTTTTTTTCTCTCCTCCCTCCGCTGTATATTGGTAAGACACGAGAGCGACAGAGGTGTGCGATATTTTTGCTAGCTGAGAGGGCCTTCGGCTATTTTGGGTATCCCTGTTTCTTCGCTTTCATGTATCCTGCAACATTACCATGTATCTGACCTATTTGTAATACATGAATGAAAAAGAAAAAAAAATCTAGTATCCATTTACTAGTGGACAGAAGAACATTTCATAATAATACATACATACGTGTGTGTGTGTGTGTGTGTGTAACGTAGAAAATTCGAAAATAAAACAATTTTACATAGCACTTTATAAATGTGGGAAAACAACTTTCGTCACCATCGTATGATATAACCGTCAACAATCGACCTTGCCAAATTGTTCCCCTCTAGAACTTCTTTCTCAACTCGACTTTGAGGAATTGTAAAAAGAATTGGAAATTTTCTATGCGAATTAGTATATATGGCAAATTGGCATGTTGTTGCAGCCCTATCGTACAACGCCTTTGGTCCTGCCGGGTGCTAAGGTCAAAAAAGATGCTCCACTAGGCGAGTGTTATCTTCGTCATCATCCGAATCCAATGATAAGAGCTGCTCCTCACCATTATGAAGTGGCCAACCCCGAAGTGGCAATGAAGCAAAAAGTAGGTAGTTACAGCCTCAAGTATCAGTACTACGCATCATTCACTGTTCAACTAAAAGCCCAGGATGATGAAAAGAGAGCATAATTTCTTCGTATAATTCTTCATTCGCCCATCTATTTAAATAATTATGGCTATATAGCTGAAAATTACTTCATAATAACGTATTTCTTATATGCATATTTATTTCTATATATAAATATCTGTACATAAACGAGCAGGTGGCGGAATCAGTTCTGCAGCGTGTGTTGGGTCCGAATGAAGTTCCGAAGGTTCGAATTTATTTATAAGTGAATTGCTTTGAAAACGCTTCAAAAGAGAGCATATGATGAAATTTATAGATACATTAAATTTCATTGGGGATTTTAACAATATAATGAAATGGAGCTTCATCGCTTTATTGATTTCTTTTTGTATCTTACTATTTTTTTTTTTTTTTGTTCAAGAAAGAGAGAAACGTTTCACGTCTACTGAAGCCATTGTATTAATTTGTATGCTTTTCTCATGAAGATAATATCATTAATAAAACTTACCCACAAAAATGCTGCACAAATTCAGCTGTTAATATCTTATTCTCAAGATGGGTCACAATTTCGTGCGTGAAGAAACATTGCCTATTAAATTTTGGTTGGCTCATTGTCGAACATACAAAATGGATTTTTATCTCTCCAGGTTGTCCATAAGCAATTCAATTCACCGATTGGGCTGTACTCTGAACAAAATATCGCAGACACTATCAAGTGTCAGACCACAGCTATCCCGTAAGTATATATAGAAATAATTCACCAACGACGCTTTCAACAATTCTGTCTAGAGCACACTTGAAAATAAACAAAAATAATTACAAATAGCTGCCGAGTGTCGTAGAACTGACTGCTATTTGATGCGCATAGTGAAAAGCTCACGTTTAGCAACAATTAATCATTACGTTATTCCATATTATTCAGTTTTTAAAATTTTTTATTAATGAATAAAAATGCTACTGAATGTTGTTGGCAGTTTATAGCGTTTGAAGTGATGCAAATAATAAAAGTAGAATTTAATTATGCTAATTCATCAGAATTGAGAAAAGAATAGCTCTCACGGTCTAAAAAAAAAAAACTCAATAACAAAAGTTGTTATTTCTTTCCTATTTCTCCTTTTTCCAGCATTTTCATAGACTTTTCCTTTGTGAAACAAAAACAAGAAATTGAAGAGCAAGCAAGATTAATGAAGGAAAGAGCCCGAGATGCCGCATTCAAGAATCCGTGGCCTCAATTCAATAAGCCGAATTAGAAACAACCAATGAAATACTTATAGAGTGCTATTTTTGAGCGCTATCACTCGTCTTCCATTTTATTTTCTTCTTTTTTCGCAATTTTTATTCATTTTTTTTTCTTTTATTCTTACAATGTGGATTGTTAATGTATGCAATTTCATGATTTTTCCTTAATTTCCGAGAGTTTTGCATTCACTCATGTTACATATTACTGTAATATCTAATATGAATCATTGTTATTTTACAATTTTAAGCTTACACAAAACAGACCGGAGAGTTTTTTCTGTGAGAGAATAGATTTGTGCATGTACCACTCAATTTCCTTGACCCTAGGCACTATTAATTATTATTATTATTATCATTGATTTAATTATTAGTAAGAGTTTTTAATAATCTTCATTCGGTTTTCGCATGTATAATTGGTTTTTATTTGCTCAATTGCATGACTACAGAAAAGAGAAGCCACGAATAATAAAATGTAGAACGCAAGATAAATAAATGATAAACTAATGAGTTTGTGGAAAAGATTAAAAAAGGAAAACTTTGCTCACTGAATTGTATATAGTTCAAAGAAGCCTGTGAAGTATGATCCAAGTAAAAGTGAAGCGTACAAAGCTCTGCAAGAGGAAGAATACGGCGATGAAGTGCAAGAAGTTAGTCAGCCAGCGCGCACGGGACTTTTTGCTCCCCAACGAGCTCACCACAATAGGGCAAGTAATCTCTTAATTGATCTTGGAATTCTTCTGATATGCTGATAATTACTGTTTATAATCAATGAAAGCCCCTTTACAGCAGGTCCATCATCCTCCTCCGAAGAGTCCAGCTTCTTCTTACGTAAGTTTGTGTGATTATTATCTTCAACAAATCATTAGAAAATAATGGATGATTATATGATTACAATTGGTGTTGAATACACAAACAAAAGAGAATTATCTCCGTAACAGAGAATGACCCAATGAAGCATGATATCTAAATGCATCCATATTTGTCTGATTAAGGGTGGAATGTATCGTCCTTTTCCTCTTCCTTTTATAAAGGATCGTGTCAATGGATTTTAAGTTTGCTCATCAATATATTGTACGTTAAGTTAATTTTTCAATTATTTAAAGAATACTTTAAAAAAAAAACAATTAAATAAAAGCAAGAAACCTTGTTAGCGAAGAAACAAAAGAACGACAATTGTCATTAACTAATTTTTTTTATTGCAGGCAAGTGGATATGATGATGACGGAGAAAAAATCCATCAGAGCAATAGTTTCAAGAGAATCATGTACAGCGTTCTCGGCCAAACGGATTATTGAAATATTTAATTGTGTCTTATCATTTGATATCTGTATTTTGGAAACATTGCACTTATTCAATTACATATTCGCCGAAAGATAACTTAAAAATATCTGCATAATCAGGAGAACTATATGTGTTGATGAAATAAAGGAATATTATTTTTGATGAATACTCGATTCTAATTTATTTCTCTCACCAACTGTAGAATAGAATATCTGAATAATATTAGGAAATATGAAAAATCGGTGTCATTGGTATTATTCTAACCAGCTCTGATAGAAAAATATAAAGGAGTTGGAATTGGATGAAAAAAAAAACAACGAAAAAGAAAAGAAGAGTATTCTCATTTATACTGACATAGATTTGTATGAATATTTATTGAAAACTCACATTTAAAGTACTGTGGAATCACATTTGTATGTGTTCAGTTGGTTTTCTCCTTAGTCATCATTAACAAAATGAGACAGATGAAAAGTAATACTTGATTGTTAATTTCAAGAGGCCTATTGTTTTTTTACTTTAATCTCTCATTATTAATTCACAAACGCTTTTTAAAAATAATTAGTTGTTTTCTATTTTTCTTTTCACATTTCTTCATCAATAATAGAATTTGTAACTCGTCCGATACAATGGCATATTCTATCAGCCATTCAGTTGACAACAAAAGTTTAAATAACTATTTTAAGATTGATAACAAAAGTTACAAATCAAATTATAAGAAATATTTTCATACCGAGAGGCGCACAAATATCAAAAGGTTATCATTTGTAATGATTTTGTCGTTGTTCATACCTCTACTGAAATTACCGAGATGTATTTTTTTTCTCTTTTACAGAAGGTTTAGTTAACTTATGTTCAAGGGGAAAATAAATAAAATGATGTCGTTTTTTTTTCTACAATAGTGCTACACGAGATTGACTTTAAATGTCGAAACTGTCGTCTAAAAACTGTTTGAGTTCCTTCAGATGCTGCATTTTACTACCGGTCGCTGGTGATGCGGCACAGGCTCGACCAGCATATCTGTAACAGAAGAATTGACATGTGTATATTGGAAAATATCAGTAGACTTTGAAAGTTTGAAAAATATGAAATGAATGTTAAATAATATACGCTGTTAGTTGTGAGCTTGACGAGCATCAATTATTACCTGATTCTACGTGATTTTGTTTTTTGTGGTGACTCAGGTACGGATTCGGATTTTGATGGTTTAGAGGATGAAAGCCACGCACTTAACCAACCATCACTATTTTTATGAGAGCTTCTATTACTGTAACATGGCCCAACATTTTTCAATTGTACTTGAGAATCAATTGGGTTATTATTAAATAATAAAAGGAAAGGGGAGAAAAAAGTGAAAAATGAAAATGAAAATAATAATAATAATAAAAATGTGGGCCATATATACAGTAATAATGATAGTATAAAAATAAAAGTACTTACGAAAGGTTGCGTGTTCCGTTGAGAGCTGTAACAAATCGTGGCTGTACATATGACCAGGCGCCTTGATTTTTAGCTTCCTCCTGTGTCCACATAATTTCAGCGTTTGGATATTTTTCAACTTCTCTCTTTATCAAATCATAGGGAAAGGGGGAAATTTGTTCGACCCTTGCAATAGCAACTTTGTCATTCATACTCCTTTCGGTCCTTGCCTTTGTCAAATCGTAATAGACTTTGCCAGAGCAAAATATTAATCTCTTAACACTGGATGGATTTTGAGCAGCAGGACCTTCCTCTGGTATAACCCTCAAGAATTGTGTATCTTCAGTCATAACATCGAAGCTCGATCGAGCCTCAGGATGACGAAGAAGTGATTTAGGTGTCATAAGAATGAGAGGTTTTCTGAAAGGTAGTGCAATTTGTCGACGAAGTATGTGGAAATAATTAGCGGGTGTACTGCAGTTGGCAACAATCCAATTGATGTCATGTAGCTGCCTGACAGCAAACTCTTCACTCTCAGGTGGAAAATAGTCTGGATCATCAGCAGACATTTGAAGAAAACGTTCGAGACGTGCACTAGAATGCTCGGGGCCCATACCCTCAAGACCATGTGGTTGAAGCATCACAATACCCGACTGTCGGACCCATTTGGCTTGACCACTGCTAATAAACTGATCGATAATACACTGAGCGGTGTTGTTAAAATCTCCAAATTGCGCCTCCCAACAGACAAGTGCATTGGGATTTGTCATGGAGTAACCCAATTCAAAACCAAGTACGCCAAATTCAGAGAGTGAACTGTTACAAACAGTATATGGTGCTTGATCTGGATAGAGATAACAAAGTGGCCGATAGGTGGCTTTGTCAACAGTCTGATGATGAAGAACATGATGCCTATGTGAGAATGTACCTCTCTCAACATCTTGCCCAGATAGTCTCACATGGATACCTTCTTTGAGCAGTGATCCAAATGCCATTGCCTCACCAAGCGCCCAATCGACTTGACGCGATTCAATCATCTCCATTCGAGCTTTCAATATACGTTCAATACCTTTGTGAATGACAAATTCAGCAGCATTTGGCGGTGGGGATGAAAATTTTTTACCAATATGAATGAGCGTGTCTTCTTTAACACCAGTAGGTGATACTTTCAATGGATCTTTACCCTCAAAAAATCCAGACCACGGTGAATCCAGCCAATCCTTGTATTTAATGTGGGTCTCCTGACGTGCACCAATGTATGCTTCTTCACATATTTTTTCATATTTATCTTTAACATCTTTCACCTCCTCGGGTGTTACGACACTTTCATCAATCAATTTCTTGGAATAAATATCCAAAACTGGTGGAGTATTTCGAATTTTACGGTACATAAGAGGTTGAGTGAACATGGGCTCGTCAATTTCGTTGTGTCCATTTCGCCGATATGATACAATATCAATAACAACATCTTTGTGGAATGTAGCGCGCCATTCGGCAGCTACTTTACAAACGTGCATAACGGCCTCGGGATCATCAGAATTAACGTGGAAAATAGGTGCATTGACAACACGTGCGACGTCTGTACAATAAGGCGACGAACGAGAATGCCGTGGATCAGTGGTGAATCCAATTTGATTATTTGCAACAATGTGTATTGTACCATGAGTGGTATAATCTGGTAAATCGGATAAGTGCATTGTCTCAAAGACTACCCCTTGTCCACAGAAAGCAGCGTCACCGTGCAAAAGTATAGACATGACCTAAAATTATTATTATTATTATTATTATTATTAATATCATAATCAATGGTATCAATAATCTATATGATAATAAGGTGGTAGGGCTTACTTTTTTGCCTTCTCCGTCTCCACGATAAAATTGTTCGGCGCGCGTTTTTCCCTGGACAACCGGATCAGCAGCCTCCAAATGAGATGGATTGGCAACAACAGCAAGACGAATATTCTTATTGGTAACACGATTCAAACGTTCAATGTATGTACCTAAATGATACTTTACATCCCCAGAGCCCTGTATTTCAATGTCATTCAATGATTCATTAATAAATTGCTATATAGGTACATATATATTTTATTTATTATAATTTTCTATTGGAAAAAAAATCACTTACATCATCAGCTGCTTCTAGAGCTGCAAATTGAGTGAATATTTGATTTAGGGGTTTACGGCATACGTTAGCTAATACATTGAGACGACCACGATGAGGCATTCCCATTACTATAGACTCAACTCCAAGTTCGGTAGATTTATCAATAACTTGCTTCATGGCTGGAATCAGTATCTCACAGCCTTCAAGACCAAATCGCTTTTCCGATGACCATTTTCTTGCTAAAAACGCTTCAAAACCCGTTGCACGCGTCAGACGTGCCAATATCAAGCGTTTTTCATCATTCGTTACCTCCATTACTCCTGGTGTTTCCATTTTCTGACGAATCCAATTGCACTGCTCCAATGAATTTATAAACATAAACTCAACACCAATGTGGCCACAGTAAGCATTTTCCAGCCTTTTCAGAATTTCTCGGAGGGGTAGAGATTTTTCTTTTCCACCGATAAATGTAGTTGATGGAAGTTTGAAGACTCTCTCCATGTCAGATTCCTCTATATTATGTCAATTCAATTAATATTAATGAACCTTTCTATACTCAAAGTCCATGTATTCATGAAATTATTCTAGTTGTAACTTTCTCTTTTTTGTTTCTTTTATAACCAAGACCACTCTGTTTATTGTAAATCGAGAAAGAAATATATACCAATACTGAAAATGCCAAAATACATTTGAGAAATAGATATGTATTTACGGTGATTTTCATTTCGGTTATTTACCTATAATATAATAATGTTGTAGTGGTGTAGAGTCACTAGTTGTGGCCATTACTTTCATGATATATTTACCACATGCATGCGAAATTCCAATACAATTTCGTGAGAATTAGCAATAAAAACACCAATGTATAGACTCAAATAAAGGATAATAATAAAAATTGTGCTAAAAATGATATATTATCATAGATGTATCATAAATAGGAGAGGAAATAAATTAATATAAATTAGTAGAATAGAAAAACATTAAAATCATGTTAAAAACAAAATGATGAAAAGGAAAATGAAATGGGATAATAATTGGATTGATTCATTCTTTCCGATAGTGATAAGCGCCTGTGCCAAATCCCCCATCATTTGAATTTGATTGCGTAGATGAGAGAAGAAATGGAAAATGTTGTGTAGAAAGAAGATGATTTTAAAACAATGAAATTTAAAAATGATAATAATAATAATAAAAATGAAAACCGTCGATAATCTGGAAAATGAGAATTCTTCAATCAAGTCAAAAGCCCGCACCATTACCATCCAAATTGGAAAAAGTCCTAGCTGAGGAATCAACCCGACGAATACAATAAATCAAAAGATTAAAACAATGAGCTTTTGAATTTCCGTTACTTCGTAACTACCTACGTTTCATGAGAACGGCTACTCGATATTGAAGGTCCTGAGAGTATGTGATGCGAGAGCTTTTTCCTGTGGAAACATCAAACTCAGACTGAAAATCCGAATCTGGGAATTTCAATTGCCACTTGAATTATTTAATTATTATAATTTTTATTTTCACCCTTTTTTAATTGATCGATGCTCATCTGCCTATCGTGTACGTATGCAGGAGTCAATATTTTCTAGGATACTCCAATCAATATTAAATTAAAGTGATAAACGTTACTGATTATTGTCGGTCCCGACAATGAAAGCCGTTGCTATTTATCTATTATTTCAGCTGGCATTCATATTAACGATTACATTTTTTTATTATACAAAGGAAGTAGAACTATTCAACAGTGCCTAATATAAATGAAAATGATGTATCAAATTCCAATGAATTAGAGGATGCTATTCAGAAAAAAGATAGTACAGTCTCACTATTGCATTCTCATCAAGAGAATGTCTCACTCATTTTCCATTAAAAAAATTGAGTGAATCTTTAAGGATAAAAATAAATATATAAAAATGAAAAGGCTAGACCATCAATACTATAAGATGTATACTCTTTTTCAAAAAGATTGAAAGACATTACCCGAGTTATTGGCTTACCAAAAGAATAATGATTATAGAGTAACTCTTGTGGATGCCTATCATCAAGATCAGCACTGTTGATTCCAAGAGGATCCAATTTTGCGATATGATGTCCACGTATCTGTCAATTTAACGCCATAATTCATAACGACTAGCCGTATCATCATGATAATTATTACCATTATTATAAGTATTATCAATTGCATTCTTGATACATATCTTTACATATTTTTCTCAGAAAAAAAAGGAAATTAGATTAACTCCATTATCGAACACCTCCCACAATCTGATGAGAATATTTTATAATAATAATAATAATAATAATAATAACAATAATAAAATAAAGATAGCAATGGACAACACATAAAGCAACAGTAAAAAGCAGCAAGCAGTAACAAAAAGTTCGTGTAAAAGCAGTCAACATGCAAGTCATCAATTTCATTTACGTTACCTATTCAAGTGCACTGCGAAATTAAATCATCTTTAATGCCATGAGTTTCAATTTGTCAATTGAAATGTTATTTCATTTATTCCCCAGATATCAATGCATTTTCAGTATCAGCATTCAGAGATAATTGAGAAAATTATTATATTTGAAGAAGAAGAAGAAGAAGAAGAAAGAAAATAAAAGATGAAGATGGATAACAAATAATAATAATAAAATTTCAATAATGACATGAACAACATGTGTCTATAAAGTATAACAGCCTCGATTCTATTATTTGAAATAAATAAGGGATAGATAGATGAATGAATGAATGAATGATGATTGCCTTACCAAGCATATATTGCCGAAGAACGCGCTCGGGGGCTCCCTTACGGGAAGCGTAATGCGTGTGTACCAAGTCGTCTCTCATAATACCAAGAGGATCCAAATCAGCGACTAAATGACCCCGGGCCTTGAATTTCATTTAACGTTCAATATTTTACTAATTAATTTGCCATTTTTATCATGTTTCCTCCCTTTTGTAAAGAGCTCAATACAGAATATTTATATGTGAATTACACATAATATATATATATCTCTGACAACAATCACGCGGAATAAGGGTATTGTGTGATCTCTAAATTACACACACATTCTAAAATGATGAATGAGCGGCGTAATAAAGTAATTCCCATAATTGATAAGCGTGCTTGAAACTGAATGAATGAATGCCCATAGTATTGTATATATCGATGATAGTCCTAGTTTTATGAAATTACCATAAATGTGTGACAAAAATTAATTTTTATTGTGGTTGCTTCATGCAGAGCTCTTTACCATTCCCCTTGCACATCAAAGTATGTATTCTTCAGCCCATGGTAGAAAAAAAAAAGTTTAATAAAAAAAAAACAAATAAAACCAAGATATAATCATCTATATGAAAAATTGTACTGGGAGGTGCCGAGTAGCTCATCTTTTCCCCATTTGAGCCATTATTAATTAAGATTTAATAATTTTTGTCAATACATACCTGATAAGACCGAATGATGGCCTGAACAGCAAGATGATCATCAATAATTTTCTCATTGATTGGTACTTGTCCTACTTGGGAAGTTGCACCAAGTGGTAAAAGTGTCCCCAGTGGTATTTGATCATGTCGAGGCGCTAGAGATGGTGGAGGTTGGTATGCAAGACCAGGTCCAGCACCTGCAGTACTATTTCTGAAGAAAGAATCCCAGGATATATGTACACTTTGAGGATCTCGCAACCAGGCATTGTACATTTCTTCAACATAAGAGCTAGTACTGCCATTGAGAAATGGCTCTGTAGCAACTTTACTCCCGTAACGGCGTGTCGGTTCCAATGCAACGACAACTTGTGTATTACGAATAAGGGGATGACTACGTACTAACCAACTTGCGAACCGTTCTGCCCCACATATTCGCGGGGCCAGAGGCGTCAACGAACTAAATACTGTTCTAGCCCTGTACATTTTGACCTGGAATGGAAATTATTATAATTAATCATTATAATAACTTGTCTCTTCTGAAATGGCAAAACTAATTTTACCATCTCAAAGAGACAATCATGTGACGTCTCGTGAGCCAGGTAAAATTATCCTATTGTAGGCGTTCCATTATTGGGATACGTATGAATAATATAGCAAATGAAATTTCAAAAAAATATTCATACATAGAAAAGTATTGGTATTTAGCATAAGAAATTCATAGCATAAGGATAGATTTCATTGTTTACTTTCAATAAACAAGGTTACATATGCCGCAATCACGGATTTTTCACTTAAAAATTCAAGGG
The DNA here is from genome assembly GCF_001412515.2 of Diachasma alloeum. Taxonomy (NCBI): domain Eukaryota; kingdom Metazoa; phylum Arthropoda; class Insecta; order Hymenoptera; family Braconidae; genus Diachasma; species Diachasma alloeum. The sequence continues at coordinate 155,315 of NW_021681337.1, forward strand.
TGTGCATGAAAATATATAGATATAGGTTATTTTTTATATTGCACGACGAGTAGAATTTGTCATCCATGAGACCTGACCTATATGGAAAGCCGATATTATCCACGTTTCAAAATAAGGGTAATTGGTCGATGAGAATAAAGGAAAAAAAAACTATTTATAACTTGTGCAATAATTTTACGTAACAGCTGAAGAATAATACGCCGCATTTTGTTCTGTGATTTGAAATAAAAATGATGTAAAACGATTGCAATTTTCCAAGGTATATTAGAAAGATTATTCTCCTAACAAGGGTATTATTATTTGGATAGCAATTGAAAAATTGATAATACAACAGAAAGTAGTATTTCAATGATGACATACCTGTAACGTGAACGCCACTACGATGACAGTCCCGTCCCGTCCACCATTTGCCGCACAGAGTGACTAATACATATGTCAACATATGTACTATACATAACACACAGGTGATGAAATTTTCAGAACGCGCCCCTTTGCCTTGCGCACACACTCATTTTGTGTGTGTGGACCCAAATAAGCAGATAACGTGCAAGTATCTAGAATTGAATCTGTAATAAAGATAGAATACACAAAACAGGCAAAAAAACACTTAAACTACACGAACGGAGAAAACCTGCTCTCCACCTGCTCTGTTTGCTGCAAAGTGTGCAGAGGGTAAATGCACATGAATCTGAGGATGATTATTTGCCACCTTTATTGTTTATCGGATGCTAGATTCTTGGCGAGTTATCTACTGAAATCTGTGTTTTGAGATGTTTATATATGAGAACTTGGCTTAGCCCGTAATTTTTGTTGGCCAAGAGGCGCCAATTTTCCTAGCTTTAAATTCAGTGTAAATATTATATTTATTCACCGTTGCATTTGGAATTCATAAATATACATGTATAACACTGAGATTTTCATATTTTTTTATACACAAGATACACAACACACACACACACACACACAACAGGCAATGTACGTAATCTAGTGCAGCGACAGGCAACGGGTGCGCGGTAGAATGTGGTAGAATGGCGACATTGGGCATGGTTGACGACCCAACAGTGTGTGTGACGCTCAGTAGCTAAAGTTGTCATTATTTTTCTTCTTTGCAATGCTTTGTTTATTGGTACAATATCTCAGTGGAATTAATCACGTTTTTTAGTTATTTTATTATTGATATTTTTGAGAAGAAAATGAGTGAGCGAAAATTTACGCGCGCCCTTGGCAAACCCGGCATGGCTGCACAACTTCGAGAGACTGTATCCCAGGTTGTGCGCGAAAGTACAGTCCAGGTAATGATAATCATAATGAATTTTGTATTTTTTTAATTCTCATTTTCCAACTTGTTATTTTTGTTTATAATATAGAATAAGCCACGCCTAGTGGATCCGGTAGACTTTGAGAATTTTGTTTTGAAAAACAGAACTCTTTTACAAAACGATCCACAGCGGGAATTACTTCTATATCCACCGGATGATGTTTCTGTAAGTTATTTTACCATCAAGTGAATAAGTTGATTATAATGATTATAATGATAATTTCAATAGCTCGGTTATTCCAGCAAGTTGTATTACCAAGAAAATGCAGAACAGTTGAGCTAACCGCTGAAAATATATTGGCTGAGATTGATGGTACTGAGAGCCTATTGACTAGAGAATGCCTCAAGAGTTATGCATCAAATTGGAATATGGTACATTACAAATATGCTGCATACAGTGGTACATACATGGAATTACCAAAATTATCTTCTAAGCTGGATGAGCTAAAAGATGAAATTTATGAGATTGATACAGATGTTGATCAAATTGATGAAGACATGATAAAGAATAAAAATGATGGCATAACCAAAGAAGGCTATCTAATGAAGGGACCCGAAATTGGATTGGAAAAAACTGACCGAATGTTCGCCCATATTGGTTCAAAATCATTTAAAAGACGCTTCTGTAATTTACATCAAGAAGTTGATGGAACATACATTTTGGAACTGTTTAAAGATGAAAAAAAAAGTGAGGCCAAATTAACAATTGTCATGGATTTTTGTACAGAAGTAGTGAAAAATTCAAAACGTGGAAGATACTGTTTCGAATTAAGAATGAGTGGAACGGAAAAGTCGTATACATTTGGTGCTGATAGTGAATCTGAAATGCAAGATTGGTTGTTAAAATTGAATTTAGTATTGCAACATTATAAACAACAAGATTATAATGACAAACATATATCATCGTTAGAGCCTCCTGGACATGTAACGCCACCCTTGAATCCTCTACCTCCTTCATCCTCTCAGTCTGTTAGTCCCATTTATTATGGTACTCTCAAGGGATTAGATCAAAGTATGAATCCACAGTTGATAAAGTATTCCCGAGAAACTGATACGAGTATTCTTCTTGCAAGGAGAGAGAATAGAAAACGATTATTCAATCTTTATAATAGCCATCATAACTATCATTTCGGTGGAAAGAATCCATCACCAATATTCACATTATCAACAATATTGGGTGAGAATAATAATAAAAATATAAATCCGTACGAGGAACACTTTGGCCAAAGGATATTCATCAAATGTGAAGCATTAAAATTCCGCTTACAAGCACCCATTGATGATAATGAAACTCTATGTCAAGTTGAACCATATCAAACTAGTCTATGCCTGTTTGATGCACGACAAGGCCGTAAATTATCGGAAAATTTTTATTTTGATGTCAACAATGATATTGCTCGCAATATGATGGCTGAATTAACTCCAATTATTATGGCTAATGATAAAAAAGCAACAACAACAACAACAACAGACGATTACATTGAATTGAAAGAGAAATATAAAATTAATGTCAATGACAAATGGTTGAAATATGTGAACCAAGCGATTTTTAGTATTAGCAATCCTCATCCAGACATATTTCTCGTTGTAAGAATTGAAAAAGTACTTCAAGGAAATATATATCAAACAGCTGAGCCATACATAAAAGCAACCAAGGATCCCCGTTTGGGACTAAAAGTTCACAAAAATGTGAAAGCATGCTATCACAGACTTGGCAATTATCGAATGCCTTTTGCCTGGTCTGCAAGACCACTTTTTCGATTATATAGCAATGAACTCGATACATCATCTGATTTTCCAGCAATTTATCGACAAGAGATAAATAGAATGCGCGATGATGATATTATTAAATTACTCTCCGAGTATAGAAAACCGGAAAAATTGAGTAAATTAACTGTGATACCTGGTTGGCTTAAACTTCATGTCGAAACTATTAATGATATTCCAGAAAATACATTGACAACCTCATTGGAACCTATTCAACCCTTTCCAATACCACCAACTACATCACCAACTCTTGAAATATTGGAATTCGAGAGCCCATCAGAGAGAGATGTTCTTCATCCATACACAACTTATAGAAATAATTTATACGTTTATCCACAGAGCTTAAATTTTGATACGCAAAAATTTTTCAATCGGGCTAGAAATATATCATGCATTGTAGAGCTCAGGGATAATGACGAGGTTGACGATGAGAGGGAAGGAAAAGAAGCATTGAAATGCATTTATGATAAATCCAATTCAATAATCTTATCAAATAGAGGAAGCTGTCCAGTTTTACATCATAGTGTAACGCCTTCTTGGTATGAAGAAATAAAAATCAAATTACCCAACAAACTTCATGCTAAGCATCATCTTCTCTTTTCATTTTATCACATAAGTTGTGATATGAATAAGAAAAAGGAAAATTGTGTTGAAAATTGCGTTGGCTATTCGTGGATAAATTTATTGAATAAAGGCAAACTTGTTGTAGATATGGAGATTAATTTACATTCATTGCCAGTTGCAACACATTTACCATCAGGATATCTTTCGATTGAACCATTAGGTCTTGGTCAGGGTAATTCTGGTCCTGATGTCACTTGGATTGATGCCCAGAGGCCAATTTTCACAGTCTCATTTCATCTTACATCCACTATATTTACGAGGGATTTACATTTGCATAATTTATTTGTCCATGCTGAGAAAATTATCGATAGAAAAGTATCATCGACAGTAATGCCATCCGATACAGAGACTTGTAAAATATTAAAGGCAGCACATGCCATACAACTTGTCACTGCAATTACATTCTTACCAACAATACTCAATCAATTATTTGCATTATTAATTTCTGATCCAGCAGAAGAAGTTTGTCTATGTATCATTAGACTTTTGATCCATATTATAAATTCACTGCACGAGGCTGAAAGGAGAGATGTACTTCAAGCCTATGTGAAATTTGTATTTGTAGCTCTATCGTCCAATGGCACTATTAATTCTCCAACTACAGTACACCAACAACTTGCTAAATATCTTCCAACTCTTCTTCAACCGAGCAATACTGATTTTCTCATTGTTAATAAGTTTATGCATCATTCAAATTTCTTTTTTGAAATTATGGTGAAAAGTATGGCACAACACATGCTGACAACTGGAAGAATAAAAATGCATCGCAATGAACGCTTTCCACATGATTATTATAAAGCAATTAAAAAATTATTGGAAGTAATTATGCCTTATTTGATGATTAAGTACAAAGAAATGCCAACGGAGACACATGAATTGAATAAAAGTCTTGCACAATTTTTCAAGGTAATATATAAATCATTGTTTTTTGACTTTTTTTATTTTTCCTGTAAAAAGTCGAATAATTATGTAATTTTGTATATATATAGGATATTTTTTTAATTGTCTTTTTTTATATCAATTCCAGAAATGCCTTACTTTTATGGATAGAGGCTTTGTGTTTACTCTCATTAATCAATACATGAGCCATTTTACACCCGGCGATTCGAGAACACTCCAAGATTATAAATTTATTTTCCTACAAATAATATGCTCACATGAGCACTATATCTCGTTGAATTTACCAATGATGCAGACTCGGGTAACGACTAAAGGTAAGAATATAGTGAGTAGTAGTAGTAATAATAATAATAATAATAATAATAATAATAAATATGGATTAAAATTAATTACATCTCATTTTTGACAAATATATTCTAATCCACACATCAGAATTGGAGAGTGATGGTATGTAATAGTTATAATCATTTCAGACAGAAAAATAATCATATATATGTATACATTGTATAATTTCAGATTTATTATTGGAATACTGCTTGTCTCAAGAGTTTTGTAAGCATCATTTCCTTGTTGGTTTACTGCTTCAAGAAGTGAAATCTTCGCTCAACGAAATTGTACAGATAAGAAAAATGGCTATAACCACACTTGCAGATTTATTGGCAAAACATGAATTAGACGATAGATATGAGAATAAAGGCCAAATGAGTCGGATAGCAGCCATTTATATACCTTGGTTGGGAATAGTGTTGGAAAATTTACACAGACTTGAAACAGTATATGAGACTGATGATAAATATAATAATAAAATTGAATTACTGGATAATAATAGAACGACGAATGAAATAACTACTTCCTCAAATCGTATGCCAATGAGCAATTCGTTTTTCAATAATACTAATAATAATAATAATAATAATAATAGTAATAACAAAGATAAAGATAGAGATAGAGATAAGGAGCAAATAATAGGTAATATAAATAATGAAACACCAAAATCCATGCACAGATTGACACTCCATTTGGATACACCATCTCCAAAACGAGCATCAATACATTTGCGTGATTCCACGTATTTTGCTGCCATTGCTGGACAAAATTTGGCCAATGGATTTTCGTGCACCAGCATAGAGTCTAATGCATCAACTTTATCGAGTGCTTCACATTCTCATGTATCACAAGAAACAACAATAGCGTGCTGTGATTCAGCCCCTGAAAATGATACGATAATCAATGATCATCGTAATGTTGGACATTTAAGATCATTGAGCGTAACTCAAACATCACCCAGATGTGACAAACTCCAATCATCGGAAATGAAAGATTTACTAATTTGTTTTCTATTTGTTATGAAATATCTTGGAGATCATCAGATAATTGCTTGGTGGCAACAGTGCTCTGATAATGAAATTCAAAGTTTTTTCACTGTTATTGAAATGAGTTTGCATCATTTCAAGTATGATGGAAAAAGGCAAATAATATCGAAAATAAATGCAAACACAAATGTTAAAACAGCCAAAACAGTAAAAGCCATGACACTGCCAGCTAGAATAGTACCGCCAAATTTTTCATCAGACAATTCAGCAACTGGAACACTTCAGCCTCACAATATTCCATCATCAACAAGAGAAAATTTAATTGATGGGGAAGAAGAGAATGGAAAATTTCAGACGGCTCTAGTTGAGGCGAATATATCAACTGAAGTTGGACTCATTGTTCTTGACTGCCTTGGATTATTTTGCATTCATTTTAAAGAAGTACTACTTGTTAATGATGGTGATAATAGTATAATGGAAAAATTATTTTTTATCTATTTGAAATTTTTAGAAATAGGCCAATCAGAGAGTCTCTATCGTCATGTATTTGCAAGTTTTCGTGCATATCTTAATAATTATTCAATTGTATTGTTCAATGGGAGTGCAGTATTATGTGGGCTTCTCTGTCATAATTTATTGAGATGTTGCAATAGTAAACTCAGTTCAATTAGACAAGAATCATGTGCATTACTATATTTACTAATGAGGAGTAATTTTGAATATACTAATAGAAAGGGTTTAACAAGAGTACATCTTCAAGTAATAATATCAGTATCGCAAATGCTCGGTAGTGTTATTGGTCTTAATAATTCAAGATTCCAAGAGTCATTATCTTTGATAAATAGTTATGCCTCATCAGACAAAGCTATGAAAGGAACAGGTTTTCCATTTGAAGTTAAGGATTTAATTAAAAGAATTCGTACTGTATTGATGGCGACAGCGCAAATGCGAGAACACAATGATAATCCCGAAATGTTGGTTGATTTACAACACAGTTTGGCTAATTCTTATGCAAGTACACCTGAGCTAAGACATACATGGCTTGAAACAATGGCAAGAAATCACTCGAAAAATGGTGATTATTCAGAAGCTGCTTGCTGTCAATTGCATATTGCGGCACTTATGGCTGAATATTTGAAATTGAAAAAAATTCATGATTGGGGTAGTGAAGCATTTGATAAAATATCAATAAATATTAGTAAAGATGAGAGAGGATTAAAACTCGATGCTGGAGTACAAGATGTTCATTATAATAGTATAATTCTTTTGGAGCAATTGGAAAAATGTGCTGAAATGTTGGAGAAAGCCGAGCGTTTTGAATTACTGGGGCCACTTTATCGACTTATTATTCCTATTCTTGAGAATAAACGTGATTACAATGCCCTGGCAACGTGTTATTCTCATTTGTCTCAAGCTTGCAATAAAATTGTTGAAGTTACAAGAACTGGTAAAAGATTACTTGGGCGTTTTTACAGAGTTGCATTTTTTGGTTCTGCTTACTTTGAGGAAGAAAATTCCCAAGAATATATTTATAAAGAGCCTAAAGTAACGTCACTCTCTGAAATGTCTGAACGTCTCAATCGTTTGTATGCTGATAAATTTGGCCCAGAGAATGTGAAAATGATTATGGATTCAGCGCCAATTGATAAAACTTTACTCGATACTAAAGTAGCATATATACAAGTGACTCATGTCACTCCTTACTTTGAAAATAAAGAGCTTGAAACAAGAGTCACTGAATTTCAACATAATCATGATGTTTCAAGTTTTATGTTTGAGACACCATTTACTAAAGAAGGAAAGCCCCATGGTAATCCGGAGGATCAATGGAAAAGAAGAACTATTTTATTCACACCATATGCATTCCCTTATATTAAGAAACGTATATGTATTATAGATAAGAAAATCATTGAATTAACGCCCATTGAAGTAGCATTGGATGAAATGAGACAGAGAGTTCAAGAGCTCCAAGATGTCACTCTGATTTTACCGACTGATATTAAAAAATTACAACTGCGCCTTCAAGGTAGTGTATGTGTTACAGTTAATGCTGGGCCACTTGCTTATGCTTCAGCATTTCTCGATCCTGCCTTATCTCCACAATATCCTGACGATAAAGTTGAACAACTCAGAGATGTTTTCCGAGATTTCATTAAAATATGTTATACAGCATTGCAGATAAATAGTAAATTAATTACAACTGATCAACAAGAGTATCAACGAGTTTTAAGAGATAATTATTACAAGCTTTGTGAAAACATGTCGCCATTACTTGGTGAATCTATATGGCCTGGTGATTTGCTTGACAGTTTCAAGAGAAATAGTTCAGCTTTATTTAGTGCTATAAGTGGATCCAATAATAATCCACCAAAGGGTATTATTATCTCAAAAAATTAATTTTTTCAATTTTATTGGTTTTTCTTTTTTTTTCTTTAATAAATACTATTAGCTCTCATGCATCAATTGACAAATTTCATATACTTTTGTTAAAAATGTAAATAGAAATTTCATTACATTACAACTAATGAATCCTTTTGAAACTGATTCTTTCGGCATTATAATTGTTGTTAACAAACAACGATAATATTTTATAATTTTATACATTTTTTTGTTTGTATGAATCGTATACGCACATGAACTATTTATAGTTGCGACCGGACGTAAATTGTTAATGTATATATAATAATAATAATAATAATAGTAATAATAATACCACTAGATATGAAATTTTTCTGGAGAAACGAAAATACATATACCACTTATTTATTAAATTTTTTCACAAGAAAAAAAAAAACTTCAGATAGAATTTTTTTCACATGTCCGCGCATAGCATAAATTTTATCATTGTCCATGCTTTTGATTGTTAAAAAACAATGTCAATAGATGTACTTTACATTTTATTTATCGACTAGCCATTTACCTTGCATACCCACAATTCAATAATAAGGTATACCTATATAACAATGGTAAACTAATGATACGTCCAATGATTTACTACTGCTGGAGAAGGAGAAAGAGAGAGAGAGGTGAAAATTTGTCAAGTCCTTTGATTGCTACATATGTGTATTCTCTCTGTAATATTATATATAAAAAGTGTTGTATTTATATCAAGCAAGTGTATTTTATCACCAAATTGAGTAAATAAACATGCCTTTTATGAAATTAATAGCTATTAATCATCTGCTAAATGTAAAATATGAAAGTGGAATGGTATTAGTATTCCACTATTAATTTATTCACTTTTAAATTCTCAAAGCTTGAATTTATTTTTTATTACATTTTTCACAGTATTAGATTTATTATTTATAAAAAAATACATGACAATACTTGACGCACAGGTATTTCGATAACATTATCTTTCCAACGGAAAGAGATGATCATTTAACTTATTCTATATTATCTATATTGTTGTCATTATCGTCGTCGTAGAGCTAAAGGGTTGTATAAGTACATTTGGCTCTACGACTATATGTTTTTTTGGTAACTGCGATCACGAAATACACATTCAATTGTGTGATATTTTGACAGCATTATATAATAATGTGCAATGTCCCTAATGCACGTATATCCTTCATCTAAATTATTCATTTCTATACGTATTTATTCATGTTGTTCCTTCTGCGTTATTCGTGCACTGAGCAGTAAACTTCAATTCATAGTAATAATAATTACCTATATTGTCATGGATATTTACCCACTTATATATATATTTTTTTTCCTACAAATTGAAATTGATGAATCTTTCTTGTTTTTTGTTTTTATTAATCGCACTGCAATATTACTATAGAATGTGCACATGGAAATTCATCAATTCAGGAGCCGAAAATCACAAGTACTTTTCATTTTTTTTCCGTCGTACTTTATTATTATTATTATTATTATTTTCATTTTTTACATATAACAAGGTGATTATTATTCCATTCTCGATGTATGAAATTTCATAATTTTATTGTGCTCTCATGGAAGGAGCTCAAAGATTTGAATTGAAAGAATTACGGCACCAATGGAGGGCAGTTTGAATCCATTGACCTTGCTATAATACGAGTGACAATTTTTTTTCAAACCTCAATAATATATGTTGATATTGAGAAATAATTTTCTCGTCTGGGAATTTATAACAGTCTTGAATAAAATGATTTAAAAAATTGTTGCAGTTGCTAAAATTGATGAGGTTCTCCTCTGAGCTTATTATTATTATTATTATTATTATTATTATTATTATTAAAAAATGAAATATTTATAACATACAATATGACATGAATGGTCATAATTGTTGTAATTGTTCGTCATGTTCGGTAAATTGAGAACCAGCTGCACTCTGTGCAACGGAGTTCTCGTCTTGTTCCGAGAGCAAAGGAATTACCTGCTGACGATGATTATAATTATGAGTATCTGAGGGCCTCAGTGGATTATGAACACCAGGTATGAAAGCCATGGGCATTGTGCCAGAAGGGGTTGTTGGAGCCGATCTTGATAGCCAGCGTTTTGGTTTGTTATTTCTTGTAGTCATCTGATGATGGCCAAGAGGCATGTAGGTTTTTCCGCGTGTACGCCGTAAACGGCTGTTTATATAGTCTCCGGGACTGTAAAAATCTTGTATTGGTGATTGAATTCCTAGAAAATTCAATGCTTGTGGACGATTTTGATAGTTTATACGATTTATTGAAGAATCATGCGACGGCAATTGTTGAATTTTATCAAGTAGTTCACGTAATTCAATGGTCGGACTCGTAGCACGTGGCGGAGAACATGGTGATTGTGCTGCCAGACTCGATATGTCAGAGGTTGTTTGGTTATTAGCCAGTGATACAAAGGATCCTGCATCGGCAATTTGACCTCTTTCACATTCCATTGTTGATAACTCATCGATACTGTTGTTACAGGAATCGATTGAATAAGGAGGTGGAATTATTGTGTTTGCCTCATTCACAACATTGCACATAAAACTTGAACTCAATGAATCAAGAGTACTTGTGTGAGAGAGTGTTCGAAAGTATCGCATTACAAAACTTGAGGGTCCTTTTCCCATGCCTTCATCACCAAATCCAATAACAAGAGGATAAAGGTCTGGTTTTGCTGTTACTTCATTGTATGGTGGCGGTAAAGTTTGAATGAATGAACTGCATCGACTGTAATGATGTGGGGGGGGATAGCACGCAGCTGAAGAATATCTTCTGTCAGATGATGATGTACTCCCATTCGAGCAACTTATTGTTTTTCGTCCCTGCCACAGCCAGCAACCGCATATAGCGGCTAGTATTAGCCCCGCTATTATTCCAGCCCTAGTAGAACAAAAAAAAAACACACACACACACACAGAGACATTTTACACATTAAACCAGTCGAATAATTCACCTCAAGTATATTTCATAGTGATGATATTGATTATCCTTCCATACCATAAATACCAATAATTCCAAATCAATAACGTAAACATGTCAATGAGTTGTTGTGTTGACTCTGAGTACGTCTTACAGCACCCAAGTAAACAGCAGCAGGACTCTTTTGGTGGAGAGCAACTATAAGTATTAATGAAATGTTCATTTTATCATTAATTAATCCATAATTATTATAACAAGTAGTAATGTGTAACTTACACATGCTCTCCATTGCATTATTCAACCGAGACCTTGAAATTGTGACAAAGAGAGAAGAATATTATATTAGCCTTTGATATCATTGTTTATATTTTTTTCAATTTTTTTATAATCATGCTATTATATGCCATACAAAGAGAAAAGGAAATGCAAATGAGCAACTTACGCATGTAGAAAGAAATGTAGACTGTATTGGACTGTATATAGGGGAATAGTGAAGCAGGAACAAGGCGTATTGATCGACTTTCATGTCAGAGATGCGAATCGAAACCAACTTGCGCCGATTGCACGTCAGTATATTATCAATTTTGTTTTCTTTTTTAAATCAATAAATCACTGAGAATGAAGAACGATAGCATAATAGTACCGAAACATGTTCAGTTTGCTCAATATTAATTGTTTCATTTTTTTAATATTTTTTTTTTGTATATATTTTTGGTATTGACTATTATATAATAACACGTGCCGTTAATTATTACTCTGTACTTCACCACCACATTTGATAAACGTATAGAGGATGCCGAGAGATCCGAATCGTCTGCACCATTCACCAAACCAAGGGGGTGAAAACGCGATAAGGGCTGTCAGCAGATACAACGCACGCGGATAGCATAGTGGGGGTTGGTTCTAATATTCTGTGGATTCTGCGCATTATAATTTACATGTGTGCATATCACAAATTTTCCAATAATCGTTTCACCTATAATATTATATTATAATATAATGGAGATTTAGTATAAAAAATTAGGGATTCTATAAGCTGGTGGTGGAATATTGAATTGGAAATGGAGATGAGTGCCTCTGGAGATAATCTTCTTTATCTGGTATCTAGAGTGACATATATTATCTGAAATACATCATATGACTTTTGCTTCTGCACGTGACTTTATTTACAGTTGGGATATTTTATGAAATTGCGAATGCGTATATACAGAGTGAGATTTTGAGTGTACATCTATGACATAAACTTGCGATTATTGGAAATCAATTGAAGAAAAAATTGAACAAATACCAAGAGATATGGATTTATACATGGAGAAGAAATAATAAAATTAAAAAAAAGAATTTATGTACAGAGGTGAATCGTCGTGCATGTATGTACATATATATTTGTGTTTGCATTTTCGTTAAATATTGTTATATACAAATAGTGAAAATAGGAGAAATGTGGGGCTAGTGAAAGGGCAGCTTTTCAATCTAATATAATGCCTTTGATCAATAGACTTTTTGCTCCAAGAAAAAATATTAAAACCAATGCAGATTGTAAATTACCAGTTGATATTGGTACAGGATTCCGTATTAGGTGAGATGCCCTATTTTTTCTGTATTCTTTCCACTATATATAGAGAAAAACCATTGTCGATGATAATTTTCAAGTGGCTCATCCTAATATTATAATCATTATTAAACTGTATATTTCATCGAGCTAATAGATCTCATAACCTTTTTCAACTCAGCTCATTATTGTTTATGCATGTTCAATTTATGGTCACTAGAAACACATTGAATTTTGGAGCAGATCAAATAAGAGTCCTCTTATTTCGTGAATGTGAACGCCGTGGTAGAAAGTTACTTTTTGACTCTGTTACTGCTGGAAGAAGTAATGGATCCAGTTCATCAACATGTAGTGGAACAAACACCTCGTGTCCTAGGAATGGGAATGGACTTCCACATGAGGTGAGTTAACACAATAATCTAACTTATTCGAAATGACGATTAGAAAATAATATTATTTCATACTAATTTCAGTGCGAGAAAGAAGTTTGCGATAACGTGAATTTATTAAGTGAAATGGTTTTTGGAACCGTAGCCATGACATACAGAGGGACTCTTTTCAAAATCCACACATTAGAATTTCCACGATGTATAATGTGTACAAAAGTATTTCCAGCACCAGACCACATAATTCGCATGAACAATGAGAAATTTACCGATGAGACTCTGCGAATATCGTTATTGAATAATAATAATAATAATAATAATAATAATAATAATAACAACAACAACAACAGCAGCAGCAGCAACAACAATGATTCAAATTCAAGTAATGGTAGTATGAGAAAGAACCTTTCTTATCAAAGCTCAGGAAATATATCGGGAAATAGCCTGAGGAAGAGTTCGACATGCTCAAGTACTTGTAGTGGTTGGGATTTTGATGTGCCAATATTTCCAATATCGACTACAATAAAAAGTCATTTGGAAGAATCACTAGAGTCAAATAACAATAGTCCATCATCATCATCATCATCATCATCATCAGGCTTTGGTAGCTATCCAAGTCTCCGTAGAAGATGGTTACGAGCGGTATCAACTTCTTTAAATCATCACTCTACAAAAATAAATGATGAAATGGAGGAAATACTTGGATTACAAGTTTATGGTGATAATAGTACTTGCTTTACTAGTACTACTGGGAGACCACTAGTGTCTCTTTCTACGTGTGATGATATTTGTGATTCTAGCAGGCGTCGGCATAAAACAAAATTAGGCCTAACGATAATGATAAAATTGACACCTGAACGAGAAAAAGAAATGGAGCTCAGGCTTTTCGAACATGCATCACAATTAGAAGCAATATTGGATAGGCTTTGTCAGACGTGTATAACTAGTGGCAAAGAGAGAGGACTCATTGAACGATTACATCAAGCCTCTTTTCGATGTACATGCTGGCTATTGCGTCTACTTGTTACGAGAAAAAATTATGACAATGATCATATTTCAATATGGCATGAGATTATTCTCAACAAATCCATTTCAAAATACAAAAGAACCACAATGCTGTGTCGGAATTTTCAACAAATGTGTCAGTTGCTCGATACATTGGATACTAAATCAACAAAATTTTTTCTCAGTACACTAATCACAGCTGTATTGACCTATCATTTGGGATGGGTCAACACTGTTATATCATTGGAAGAAAAAATATGGCTAGAAAACATGAAAACAAAGTATCCCTGTAATCCACTGTGGATACAGTTGAGTGATTTATATGGCACTCTGGGAAATCCATCGAAAAGAGTCCACACCATTATAACTGGTGATGCAAATAAATTGCATTTGATCGATGCAATATTAAAATTTCTTTCCTATTTCATTCGCAGTGCCATTGTCAAACGACATAATATTTATCGCAACACTTCAGATGAAGATGTACAAGAAGCTATTGATATTGTTGAAAAAAGACAAAGTCAAAAACTTTCCTACATTTCTCCTTTTTCTCTTTCAACGTCAACGTCGGCAGCGGTATCGGCATTGGCCACTGCGTCATCTTCTTCGGCATCGGTTTCATCATATTTCTCTTCTCCTTCTCCTAACTCGACGGCTCCATCGATAGGTTGTTTGAAGAAAAATAACCTAATAACAGAGTCCAACGAGACAGTGACCAAGTCATTTTCAATGAAAAAAAATGACCATTTCAACATTCCAAGATTGAAGAAAACCACAAGTTTAAATAAAAATCTCAATTTAGAGAGCTCAACTTGTATAAAATTGGAGGATAAAGTTGCGTTGAAATTGGATTCATATCAAGATGATGTGGATGGTTCAGAGAAGGATGTGATTAATTCAAATTTAATTAAGATAATTGTAGGAGGTGAAAAAAATACGGCAAATACATCATTATTGACGCAGGATGAATTTGAAAACAAGTTAGACTCAAAAACAATGGAATCAATTTTGCTTCAAAATGATTGTGATTCGATCAAGGAAATTTGTTCAATCAATGCTAATGGTTCAGATGTAACGGAAGTGTATTTCTCCTCGCAGATTGAATATGAAAGTGATAAACAGAGCCAGGTTTTTTTCACTGTTGGTGGTGATGAAAAACGTGTAATTGATGAAAAGTCGACGGTACAGACAAATCAAAATTGTAGTTGTCAATGTTCATTTGCATTTACACGCGTACCAAGCACCTCCGCTCAATTACCCGAAGGAGTTTTGCGCAAAATTCTTCAACGAAATTTTCCCGAGTCTTCGAAAAGTATTCAACGACCTGGTACATCTTTAAGTAAAGACAGATCATTCGGTATTTCTTGCCCAAAGTGTAATGGCTCAAGTGGGAATGGAGGAAATTTTGAAAGTAGCAAATTACTTTTGGAAACGCCAACTAATGCAACTGAAGTTTTACGAACTTGCGGCACATCAACCATTGGGATACGAGGTGGGCGTAATCGTCGAACTGATTGTGCAACTGTAGATCAACTTTTGGAGGCCAATAATTTCATTGAATTACCCATGCCAAGGTAATTATTATTAATTGAAAATCTATATTATTAATGAATAGATTAAAGATTTTTATTTTATAAATATTTAATTATTATATATATATAATTCAGGTGCAAAAATGATGATTTAGTGAAAGAACAGGAAGATGAAATTGAGGAAACCTCAGGATATACAGATACCCTCTTGCAAAGGGCAGTGCTAAAATCAGATGGAGAAATTTTTTATCCAGATGTTCAATATACGGCGGGCCTTATTATCCAGGGTTTAATCAAAAAATCCAATCAAACTAATCAAAAAAGAATAAAAAAAGAAATTAATGCAAAAATAAGCATTAATAGTGTTATTAATCCAACAATGGACAATGAATTATCAGAGTTAATCGATGATATTAGCATGTCTAATAAATATTCGCTCTTTGATTATTCAATCTCGGAAACGCTTTGTATTGTTGCTGATATCGATAATTGGCAAGTTGGACTTATTTCCGATAAATTACCAATGTATAATTCACTATTGCCAGTAGGCATGTCGAAATTGGTTTCACGAATGTTGGAGCCACTTGTTTATCTGTGGACGAAAGACAAATCACCCCTGCATTGTTTTACTATCTTAGAATCTAAAATGCGAGAGATATGGCTCAGAAGTGGAGCTCTGGCGCAAATGATTATGACAATGGATATATGTAGTATAAATCTTGCTGATTTAACCAGTGCTTTAGATCTGGATGCTGCAGATGTACCACTTTTATTGGCAGTTGCCACGACACATTCTCCACAAATAATTCAAAGAATTGGTTTTACATATACTTGAATGAAATGAAAATTAATTGAGAAAAAAAAATATACACGTCAAATCAGTTCGGAGGTTCTCATTGTAAACAACAAATTTGTACAAATATAATAATACAATTAGTCATTTCATGCCAAATAATCGACCCAATAATGTCAATTAGAAGTATCATATTAAGCTGATGTTTTTCTTACTCAATCATCAATCAAACATTGTAAAAATGTAATAAACTACTTTTTATACTGCGCATTTTTTCTCATTTTATCATTGAAAAATGGAATTTCAAGAAAAAAAAAAAGAATAAATGTTTGATTCGATCCCTTTTAGATTTTATCTGTAGTCATTTTTTGTTTTTTAATTTTTAATTATTATTATCAGTGCCTTGTGTAATTGGAAGAATTAGAAAATTATATCTGAAATATGGAAATTTGCCCTCCGTCTCATCGGTGAATATTATGTTATAAATTTAATGCCATTATAATGAGTTATTTCTATATTGAATTTGTTTAACAGTCCTCCAGTGAATCATCATCGCCGCTCAATAATTTTGCTGAAAAAGGCCATTTGCGTATGTTGATTGAATTTTTTCACACACACACACACACACATTGTGGATTGAAATTTCTATATAATTTGATAAAATTTATAGGTGGATCATGGTGGAAATTGTAAATGTTGCTGCTGTTGTGATACTAAATCGAAATTATTGAAATATGTTCAGCCAGATGTGCCGAAATCTTTTGCTCCGATTCGTGTATATAACCATTGTCTTTATCATTAAAAGTTTTAATTTACATAACGGATTTTCTCATTGACAACAATATTTAGACCTACTGGAGGAGTCGTAATCCAATGGAAAGATATACAACGTATGAAAGGTCATATTGGCGCAAAGAGCCAATGTTTTCCAGAGTAAAACCTTTTAAACATCAAGTTTCACTCACCGTTGGTGATGGACCCATAACCGACGATACAACTCACAAAGTAATGACTTTTCACACCTACTTTCTACTATACTGTAGTTATATATATATATTAACTTTGGATTCCTCCTTTCGTTGGCATTTTAGTTGAGTTATTTGGGCAATTGGTGCTTGGATCAACCAAAATCTCATATGGTACCGTGTGATAAACAGTGGTTAGGGAGAGGACCAATGCAAAATGTCACGACAAACAAATGCGATTACACTTGGAAATTGGTACCAAAACCAAAGGCTTTGAAGAATCGAGAGAATTTATGTTGCCCAAATGCAAATCTTTCGAGTAATGTATAAATATAAAATATTACATTTTACAAGTAAATAATAATTTTTCAATGATGAAGGTGACACGACTTATAAATTGAGTTATTATGAATCTGGATGTCGAATTCCTATTACTTCCTTCAAACCCATTCGAAAATACACGAAAGGGATTATACCGATTGATGATTGTACGACCTATAAACTTAGCTATTGGCCAAATGAATCACCGATTAAAGTAGGAATCAACTCGTTTCTCCATTATTATATAAATATCATTATAATTTTCTATTTTTATAGAATGACGATTATCCATGGAAAAAGAAAGTTAAATACAATCCTCCCTTAACTGCATTGGATGATTGTACTACTTATCGTCTCAGTTATTGGCCCAATAAGCAATCAATGCGTAAACCATTTACTGTGCGAGACTCTGAAAATATATTGAATGCCCATTGTTGCTCTGATGATAATACAACATATAATTTGAGTTATTTTGGATGTGGAAGTGCCAGGCGGTTGCCAATCAAACCGTCATCATCTACTCAATTATCTTCATGCCCGTTATCCCACGACACAATTCACAGAGTACAATTTATCTTTTATATTCTTCGTCATGGCATAATTTTGTATAAATTTTATTTTTTTATTTTTTTGTTTATCCCCATTCATTATTCATTCTGAAATAATGTCAAATTTTTCAATGTGTCAAAATTCAGTTGAGCTATTTGGGAAATTGGTCTGTAACACCTGAAATCTCCCGGTTGCCGTGTTCAAAAACCTGGTCAGGCAGAGGGCCAATGCAAGACTTGACAACTCAAAAATATGATTTTACTTGGAAAAGCGCTATTCCTGTTGTTGCTTTTTCTCCCAAGGATAATTTGAAACCTTCTCATCAGCCACTCGGCGGTAAATTTAACAAATATCTTTCATTTTATTATATGTATATACATATGATTTATATATTCAATGAACAACAGGTTGTACAATTCAGAGATTATCCTATTTTTCTAATGATTTGAAAAATCTCACTCAAATCAAGTCATTTAAGCCTCTTCGAACATATCAACCATTCGATATCCCAACGGATAGTGAGACGACCATGAGGCTAAGTTATCAACCTGTCCATCGATCTTCAATCCCTGCTCACATTATGAAAGCATGTGCTACAAAATCATTATACCAAAAGCCAATGCGGCTACCTTCTAATGACAATACTACTTACAATTTGAGGTATCAATTTATTTGATTTGCGTTCAAAAAACCGTTTCCCTTCATTCATCATAAATATTCATATAGTTATCTAGCTCCCGGAAAAATGGAACAACTGATGGAGCATGATTGTATTCTCCCGTGTAAACCGATCGATCCGATGTAGACATCATAATAAAGCTCCTATTTGCATTATTTCTTCTTTGTCTTATTCCTAAGTCCGCCTCTATACTATACATTTTACTTTTACTACTTTTTCTCCGACAATTGGTTATTAAATGGTTAATGGTTTGTCTGAGATGAAGAGAAAAGTTTCATAGTACAGGTCATTGATACACCAACTTCTGAATTTTATGCATCTGCAATCGCGAAGGCCATGTGAAAGTAACAGTGCCTTCCTCACTACTGCTTCTCGGATGTTCTCACATATATATATACAATTTATATGAAATCTTACGAAATAGTGTATCGTATATATACCTATATACTCTTAATACGATAAACCACCGAGGCGTTCAAAATTTTACACTTTTGTCAAATGCTGTCAAGACGACATGAACATGCATGAAATATGCATCCACATTTAAAAATATTGAGCAATTATATCGATTTTTAATGTGCAAAAAAAAAAACAAGAAAAAACAAAATGGAGAGAAAAAAAGAAATAGAAAACTACCAACAATTGAGAATATGAAATTCATTTAGTGACGGTTATGATGCACATCGTCAGTTGGAGTTAATCGCCAAAAAACATTTAATCCATAGATATTTATGTTTATAATTCATGAACTCTTCAGGAGGGAGGTGGTAAAGTGAGAGTCCGTATAAAAGCTGATTTCTTTCCTCTGGCAGGACACAGAGTACTTTGTGTTTCTTGAGTGATTATACTCCAATAAGATTAAAAATAATTTCACGCTTGTATAGCTGTCTGCACACCTTTTACTTCTCCAGTGAATAACCACTTTTTTTTTCTCCAGGAGTTAAATATGAAATTTTTGGTAAGTCATAAAATTTATGTTTTTTCGATGGATAAACTCTATGAATTATAATCAATCTATTAATGATATTATAATTTAACATGATGTATTTGTTCCTTTTTGATATCCTGCTTTTTCCACTATGCGAATTAGCAGTAGGAATAACAGCAAGTAAAAAGAAACAGGTTGTCTCATGCGAAAGGAAGAATTTTAATTCATTTAAAAAATGACAAAAAAGTAAAAACAAGTAAAGAAAAACGAATTATCGAAAATAGGGAATGGATGAGATGTGTAATGATGGCGTTGTGAAGACGATTTGGTTAACAGGTCAAGAGTTAAATGACCCGGCCTGGCATTTTACTTTTCACTTTCACTCATCTCCGGTGTGATCTCACTACACACTATTCTCTCAATAGAGCCCATCGACGCTGCGAATTAAATTAAATGTCCAGTATTTTTATTATCGTGACTAATGACAATGATGATGATGAGGTATTTCAGATATTAGCAATGATTATCGGGACAGTATTTGGCCAAAATTATCATTCAGGCCGGCAACAGCACTCACCACAACCGGCAACATCAGGACAGTATCAAGAAGAGCATCAAAGGTCAATAAATAATGAGAGACAATTCAGTACTACTACATACGTGCCGATTTTGCAATGGAATAAAGAACAAGAACACGACGGAACATATAGAACTAGGTAGAGTTGATATAGAATCCAATTGAGCTCACCAATAAGACGTTTGCTATTTAACTGTTTTGTTTGTTTGTTTGTTTGTTTGTTTCAGTTATGAGACTGGCAATAACATTGTTGCAGAAGAGAGTGGATATGTAAAAACTATCGGCGAAGGTGATAATAAGGCCGAAGCTCTTGTTCAACAGGGTAGTTACTCATATACCAGTCCCGAAGGTCAAATTATCACTATTCATTACACTGCGGATGAAACTGGCTTCCATGCAACCGGCGATCATATTCCCACTCCACCACCAGTCAGCGAGGAAATTCAGAAGGGTCTTGATCTTATTTATGCTGGAATACGTCAACAAGAGGTAAATATATAATAATAAAGCTCTTTAATTCGCTTCCATTTCACCTAATTGCATTATTTGATATTTTAATTTTTTCATTTCCTAGGAAACCGCTGCACGGGAAGCCGCACAAAAAGCTCAACAACCCTTCAATCAGCAGATTGATAGACAGCAGGATAATAAAAATTATCGTTTATAACTTTTATCACTCCTGAAAGGAAAAATCACTTTGAAATACTTAAGTATCATTGGATAACCATAACCATAGTCAGTTTATGAATTATTTATCAAATATTATATTATACTAGGAAATGTCGGAGAATGGCTTTCAATAATTTTTTTTGTCTACTCTTTTGAAACAACATCAGAGAATAAACCATAATTCAATCAATAATACTGTTTATGTAATTACTCATCTGATATGAAGTACAGACGAATTTAATTGAATAGTGTTTTTTCTCTACAACCTTTTTACTGCAAATATATCAATTGGAATAATGGAATTTGCATTATTAGTATATTACTCATGATGAATACTTTTATTAGTTAATGACCTTTAATTGTTCGAAACTTATCTATATCGACCAATTTTCTCAAGCTATATTCGATTATTACTATTTTTATAAGTTTATCAAATGAATCAATAAATAAAATGATCAACTGAGAAATTTTGGATATTTTAATCATTATTTTATGCAGTCACATGAAATAGAAAAAGAGGTAGAAAATACATAGTACATCTGAGTGAATTATTTATGCAGAGATATACTAAAAAATATTTGCTTTGAGGCCAAAATTCATTTTTTTCCAAACATTTTTCAAAGCTATAATTTGTCGCATGTGTAGAATTATGAAAATGTATTGTGACCATCAAGGCAATGAATATAATCTCGAGAAAAAAAAATTGTTTTTATGCTTTATATTAATTGTCAAAAATGGATAATTTATTTTTGCAAACTAACCTGTTAATGGCTGGTGAATCTAAACGTTTAAATGTTTAAAAAATAAATTCAGAGTTAATCAAATGCATATCTCCTGAAGAAAAATTATAATTATTATTTTTCCTTCTTCAATATGGCATTTCCCTTTCAGAGACATGGGTTATACGACTGGCATTGACATCCACATCGTACTTTGTTTTTCTCTTGTTAAATAATTATATATAAATAATAATAATAATAATAATAATAATAATAATAATATTTGAATGGAATAATATTACATAAAAGAGAATATTTTACTCAGATCCAATGTTTTATATTTTAATTTGATGCTATGATTGGTAAAGAATCATAAGGGGTCGCTGCAAAGCCAACGTAACGGTTATTTTTTTTATGAAGAAAACCATTATTCCCATCAGCTTTGTAATAAATGACTCTCCTAATACCAAATGGATCTATATATCCAAAGGAACCGACTCTATCATTAGATTTTTGTTCCTCTTCATGATATTGCCTATTCAAATAATATTGAAATCCATCGGAAAAAGTATGAGTTCCATCATACTGAGGAAATTCCTCGTCAGTTTGCATTTGGCTCTTCCTCTCTTTTGCTACTATATTACTATTATTATTGAATTGACCTGCTCTGTATTGATAGTTATCCGAAGGACGAGTTTTTGCATTTCCTTTTGATCTACTAGTTATGGCAATGGGTTGGTTAAAAATATTTCTATAATTATTCAGGGGTTGTTCTATCTCTATTGTAGGCTCTGATAATTGGGGATAAGAATAATGTGAGCTCTTATGAAAATGTGCTCGAGGCGTTTGGAGTTGATAGATAGATGGATTATTATTTCTGAAGGGCTTTGCCAGTTCATTGTATGTTTCGTCAGCCGCAATTGGTGGTAGAACCGCCATTCGTTGTACGTCACTTCGATACGTTGGTTTTATTGCTATATTCCGTTCGATGCTGTTATCAGACATATCTAGATGTGAGGGTCGTCTGTAAAATACATAATATCAAAGTTTTCCTTTATTTTTTTTCGCTTTCATTTTTCATTAATATTAGGAATAAGACTGTTCACCTAAAAGGATTAGGAGGTCTCCGGCGGGATTGCACTAAAATTCCAGTTTGTGCTGGAAGCCGCCGACTGATTGCCACTGCATCACCAATGGGCTTATCTTTACCAACGAAGATCTTCTTAGATCTGTCGGAACAATTTTCATCTAATACAATAGCTGATTATCGAAAAAAATAAAAAAATTTATAACGAAGAAGAGATTAAATGAAAAGGTGTTGGCTTGTTGTTGGTAAACTAATCAACAAAAATTGTCATTTTTTTGTCACGTGCCACCCACCTGAGTATTCTGTATCCATTACTATCAGCAATGTAATCTTTAATTCTCAAGTAACCTAGAGGATCTAACCATCCTTCTGTACCAACGACCGTACCATCCTCGAGTCTCTTTTCCTTTCTGAATTGCCCATTGAGAGTTTGAAACCTAAAATATCTCTCAGGGCCTTCATCGGTTTGAATGTGGTACTGAGTTTGAGGATCAACGTTCCATCCGCTCTTTTCCGCTTCTATTTCGTCTGGTGTCGAACAAAAAACTGACATCTAAAAGACGAAAAGAAATAATGATTACTTAATCATTATTCAGGGACATATATTGCTTGAATTAATTATTCAAGTAGTTGTTGGGCGAGTCCAAGGATCTTCGCCTTTGTTAGACTGATTTATCCATTGAGATCAAGTACATCACACAAGTTGAAAAAAATTAGTGGGTGCGAGACCTATAAATGCTAATGGTTTGATGGCATATTTCGTAAAAACAAAAAATATCGTACTATAATATTATCGAATATTACGAGTTGAATATAATAATCCATCTATGAAGATTAAATATTTCGGCAATAGCTGAATCACCTAATATAGCGGCTGGTTTGTTAGCTTTTATTATATTACTTGGTCAGAGTAACATATGCGTGGGTTTGAGAAAGTCTTATATTGCGTCTGAAAGGTCCATATAAAGAAATCTCAAATGACTGCGGTGGTCAGCTTTCATATAGAGGTAGTAGTTGTAAAGCATAAATGATATGTATTATGAGCTAAATTCATATTGCTTATTCGATCATGTAATCTAACATTCATCGTCAAGGGGATCATTTTTTATTTTATTTGAATATGATTAGCAGAGATGATTAACGTATAGCCGGAGACTCTAGATAATAATTGCCTCATTTCACGGCTAGTAGAAGTGGATGCTCATCAGCGGCTGACATCAGTGTGTCTATCAGCCCAAAACATGATAGGTCTTCACTTTCACAGGTAGGAGCGGAAGGTAAGTTTCTATTTTAGATCATAATAACTGTAAGCAACGCTTACTGAATAGAAATAGTCAAATAATGATGACCATCGATGTGAATCATGTCATAGCCTCTCCCGATACATTCAATAGAAGTTGACGACACACTTGTCCTACATCATCATCATCATCTCGAATCTGAAGCGGGAGGGAGGGGGGGGGGGGGGGTACATGTATAAATTGGAGAAAAACACACATACACTATCGTACAATTCATAGCGAATGTGAGTTTTATAATGAAGATGATATTGAAAAATTCACTATTCAATTAATTATCATGATTTTTATACCATTTTGCAAAGAAAAAATTTGCTGTATAGAGCTCTCCTTGGACCAAGTCTGAGTCAACACATGGCCAAGATAGAAACAATGATTATTATACATGCCCGCTACACCCACTCACGGAGAATTGCTGTGGCAAAATGAGCAAACCGTAATTGGAAGTGAACAACTCGTTTGGAATTGGTGATTGTGTGGCGTCATGATTGGCCTGCGTGTGTGTGTGTGTGTGTGTGTGTGTGTCTCCCTTAATTTGTACTTGCTTCACCGCGGCTTTTGAAGATGAATATGCACTCAACGATTCAGTAAGGAATTCACTTGTGATTAATTATTGCAACAATTATCTTTCATATAATCTTCAAAAAAAAAGGGTTGAAACGAAGCAAGGAGAAGAATAATTATTTAAAAAACCAGTTATCACATATCTGTTTATGCATTTTGTGAAATCAACAAAAGCAATGAAAATGATTTTATTCCAAAACACTATTATTTGTATATAATAATAGCATGAAGTAATAGCTATGGATGAAGGTTACATAGACTGTGAAAATAATCGTGAGAGCCAATGCCAATGCGAAATGCCAATAGTGTTACGTCTACATCGAACTTGACTTATTACATAAATATAAAGCAGGGAACTAGAATGTAACTTGTAGAAAACTCGTTTTCTCATGTAGAATTTGAATTTGAAGCCTTTCTTCAAAATTTTATCAACTCTAATGAGCCAATTATTTAAACTTGAAATCAACTTTGTAGAAATGTCTCATCTTTTTCATGCACCAATTGACAAAAATTCAATGATTCAATGGAATTGTATCCATTGGAGAACCATCAATTGATTATAAATAGCATAAATATTCATTACTCATATGTTTTCCAGTTATTTCCATAATTCGGCATTGCATCATTCTCACAATGTCCAAGAGCTTAACAAAATTGATGAAAATTTTGCAAATGTAGTTGGCAAATCAAATGGAAAAAATATAGGTATATATGTAGATATAGATATAATTCTTACCATAATTGTATTAAAAATCAGTATTATCCAAAAAGTCGTCATCGTTATGAAATTTACATATGAACAGATTTATTTGATTGATATTATAATAATGTCATTGTCTTGTATAAGTAACTGAGTATTGGTATCTCTTTGAAATTTTCAGCGACGATTTCTCTTATTTTTTTTTTCTTCTTTATTATTTCTTGATAGTGTTATAGCGGTGTATAGTTTTACATTAGAAAAGAAACGGGACCGGCTTAGAGAGCTCTCAATACTTGGCACTCACTTGTCACAACACTTGTATAGCTGAGAATTAAGAAGAAAACACTGAGGTGTGTATCGCGCGACGTATCCTCGCTATCACACTTGGATTACGAATAGTGTAACAACACACGCTCTTTCCCTCTACTTTTACGCGGGCCCGCCCCAAACGGACTCGATCTGCTTTTTTGCGAATGCAGAGGGGAGATGCCGAGCTCTGAAAGAAAACTTGAGAGTCTCTCAACACCAGGGGAATCAAACTCGTAATACACCATTCATTGTTTTTTTTTTCTTTTGGACAATGCTTTTCTTCTTCGTACATGACCCCTCCTCTCCACCGCCCATTGCAATATCACCTTCTCTCATAAACTTCAATTCTCTGAATGATAATCAATAATTTTACAATACTTTGAGATGGGCAAAATATCGATACGAGCACCATAGTTTTCTCTCTTGTTGCCACTACGAATGAGCCGAATTACTTTCACTTTTACGAGCTTATTCAGAAGAGACAGCACAATACCGAAGAGTTGGAATATTCACAGATAGTGATATTGAACTAAACAGGAATATTATCTTCTTTCCCACTAATATTACGTATACTAGATGTACACTCTAAAGGAAGTGCAGATCATTTAGTTTGTATTAAAAAAAAGTTTCTCTCCTTACAACATATAGGTGCCACAAATTCATTTATATATTGACACCACAATAACAAAACAAACAAGCGGAAAAGAAGGAAGGAAGCTAGCTAGCCAGTCAGCCAGCAAAATTAAACATTTTAATTGTTGCCAGGGTATTGAGAAAGTCATGTGGATATAAACAATATATTCTTCCTTTGATTTATCATTTTGAATTCACCCATTCGTATTTTCTTTGTTACATTTTTGCAAATTATAATAAGTAGATACAAAAGATGATGCTAATTCTCAATGAACGATAAATGATTCAATTGTAAGTCATGTATTTAGGAGTGGCTGAAAATTTAGCATAAGATTTAATAACTTTGCCAACGGCATCAAGGAAATCTTTTTCAGTAGCAACTTTGCGTCGAGCACGAATAGCATACATGCCAGCCTCAGTGCAAACAGATCGGATTTCAGCACCAGTACTATTGGGACAAAGACGTGCAAGTAATTCAAAGCGAATATCTCGCTCAACACTCATTGAACGAGCATGAATTTTGAAAATGTGAGTTCTTCCTTCCAAGTCCGGTAAGCCGAATTCCACTTTTCTATCAAGTCTTCCAGGACGCATGAGTGCAGGATCTAGGGTATCTGGTCTATTGGTGGCCATCAAAACTTTGATATTTCCACGTGGATCAAATCTGAATAAGTGTTGTTATTGAAATGAGTAATTGAATTGTAATGTATTCTATGAAAGAAAAAACAAAACAAAAAAAAAAATATATATATATATATACCCATCAAGTTGATTAATAAGTTCAAGCATTGTACGCTGAACTTCATTATCACCACCGGCTCCATCATCGAATCTGGCCCCTCCAATAGCATCAATTTCGTCGAAAAATATGAGGCAAGCTTTCTTGCTTCTTGCCATTTCAAAAAGCTCCCTAACCATCCTTGCGCCCTGGAGTGAGAATATACGTTGGTGGTTTTGAATTATCATTAAAAACATAAAATTTTTTTGATAAAATAAATATAAAACAGACGTTGCACACTTTACCTCTCCAACATATTTTTGAACCAACTCAGAACCAATTACGCGAATAAAACAAGCATCAGTTCTATTGGCAACGGCTCTAGCACAAAGAGTCTTACCCGTACCGGGAGGGCCAAAAAGCAGTACACCTTTCGGGGGTTCAATTCCAAGATTGACGAACTTTTCGGGCTAAAACATCAATGGAGATTACACAATTAGATGACAAATCCAGGTGATTGATGATTTTCAATCATCTCACATGTAAACTCACATGTAACAGAGGTGTTTCAACAACTTCTCTGAGCTTCTCAATTTGTTCTTTACATCCACCAACATCACTGTAAGTTACATCAGGTTTTTCTTCAACTTGCATCATCGTAACTGTCGAATCAATTTTTGGTGGTAGTGGAATATGTATTTGATATTTATTGCGATCAACACCGACCCTCATTCCTTCTTCAATATCAGTGGGTGCAACTGAATCAGCCAAATCAACAACAAATTTGGCAAATTGTTTGACATTAATAATATACTTGGGATCATCTGAATCAGCATTAATAATCTTTGTGCAACGTGCAACTTGCAGCGGCTGTTCATTTTGTAATGTCTGTTTATCTGCTGCTAAATCCCATAGGGCAGGTGGTGCCAGTCCTGTATCGGACTCTTTGATACCAGTTAATTCATTAACTCGTTTTATTATTGTCTGGATATCCTCTTCAACAGTTTTAATACTTTTTGTGTATTGTCCTTGACCCTACCATTGTTGAAAAAAATTTTTTATGAAAAATCATCTAGTCTAGTAGTCTAGTAATATAACATAAAAATATTTAAGAAAAATCACAACTCACATATGTCTTCAATAGCTGAATATCGCCTTCGTCCAGAGCTAAATTAGTGTTTTTTGGGATAGAATATAAATTTTAATTTTTTGATTCAAAATCTAACAATGCCAAACGAATACTCACATTTAATTTCCTTTTCTTCCTTTTCGTCATCTCTGATTTTTCTCATGTCATTGCCCAAATGGTCTGGCATCCTGTTGCTGTGGATGAATTTAGATTTTTTGTAAAAATTACTATCAAGATAGTAACTATGATTAGCTACTTTGACGCTCGCTTTAGGGATTAAATTTTAGGTTAATGATGATATATATATATTACAATGAAATGCCAAAAACCGACAATGAGTATGTATATTCAATTGAGAATCGAAACGACGTGTATAGAAATAGTAATACAAATTGTTCAGGCTGATTTTCATTAAAGTCGCCGAACAACACATTTATTCATTTCCAAAGTAGCCATGGAGATCTGCGATCGGTCAAATAGTGTCGGTAGAGTAGAGTCATCGGCCGAGTGAAAGTTGATTTTGAATCTACTAATGATTCTGATGCCATATAATGAAACACTCGGAGGCCCCAGAAATGCAGAAATAAAAACTTTTTCTTTTCACCTGGGGGCGGGGAGGAAGTCGACTTTTGGTAAAATCAAATTTTTTCGCCAAGTGAATGTTGAATTCATAATTAGTACGTCGTTAGTTTTTTAAATTTACTAATCAATTGAGTAATCCTTATAAACACTGGAAAATTCATTACATTCATCTGCTAACGAATTTTCAAGTGAGTTACCATCGTCATTTGTTTATAAATAATAGTTTCTGGCTGGCGACCTATTGCTCTAATTCGATTTAGTTTGTGTAATTCCGCTTGAAATGAGAATATAATCCTACCATCTCCCAACGTGCCGCTGCACTAGAAAAATCGATTAGTAAGACTTTTTCAGAGACACCTGTAATATCGAGCCCTGTTAAGCCCTCTGCGAACGTTACCACAAAAATTTCCGTGCCCATCCGTCGTTCCACCGCCTTCCGTACTGTGTCGCCATTATCCCGCAGAAAGTGTTCACGAAACGGAAAGTGTCCATCTGAGTTGTACAAATGATGACCTACCCCCCCCCCCCC
>NW_021681337.1:185220-218667 GCF_001412515.2 Diachasma alloeum
CCCCCGCCCGCACTTAAGTGATCAACCGTTCTGTCAAAGTAAACAAATCAATTGTCAGAGTGTTGACAAAATAATAAAAATGAAAAATTGTGATTCTCAGGAGATGAATCTGTGATACATGTGAATGATGATAGTTTTAGAAAAGGCGCATTGAGATATAAACTGTATCATTTTATTAGTGATTGTTGGGAAAAATGAAAGACATTAATTATGTAGATGGATCTACTCGATCAATTGATACGTCCTCAACGGCAATAAATCTTGAAATTGATGTCTCGCGAAAGAGATACCCATTTTGTATAGTTTGGACACCAATACCCATTCTCACGTACGTTCCACTGTTGAAACACAAATCATCAAAATTATATTCACATTGTAATTATGTTGATAATAGGTATTTTCTACCATTCATTGGACACATGGGTATTGCAACATCTGCCGGGATCATCCGAGATTTCGCTGGCCCTTACCATGTCTCTGAAGATCAGATGGCTTTCGGTTGTCCGACAAAATATTGGCAATTGAATCATTTATTAGCAAAAGGTGGTGCGGCAGGATGGGATAATGCTGTAACACAAGCTAGCGACATTTATAAAACCAGAATGGTTTGTAACGTTTCAACTTGCCGCCATATCTTGAGTTGTGTAGTAAATGATTGCTTCAACAAAATGGGATCTTTCAAAATTCATTTATTTATTCATTTTTCTTCTCTTAGCATAATTTATGCTGTGATAACTGCCATTCTCATGTTGCTACTGCATTGAACTTGATGGCATTCAACAATTCAAGCAAATGGAATATGATTAAATTGGCATTGCTCATGCTCATTCACGGAAAATATGTCAGGTTGATATTAAGCCATTTAATGAATTATTTTTATTTTCATAACATACATATATATATATAACAGATTATTTTATGATTACAGCTGGTCAGGATTCCTCAAAACATGGTTACCATTCTTCATTTTTATTGCAATTATTCTGACATATTGTCTAGCCATATGAATTAAAAACTAATTACAATTACTATGTATGCATTATTTGTTATAACCATTCCAATTGTCTTTACAGATTTTCTTTAGGAGGGTTTTTTTTTTTTTTTTTTTTTTTTCATAGTAACAACAGGCATCATAACAACAAGAAAAATAAAAGAGGAATTCCAGTAAGTGGGTAATATCTATACCGTATTAATTGTAATAAGATACCAGAGGATTTGTAAAAATTGAAAGAGAAGCTGGAGCAAAGTTATTATTCGGTGCTTGTTACCATTTCATTGATTACACTAGTTTCTAATGAGAAATCATAATCATAGTCCTCGCTTTTAATCCTCAATATAAATGAGAAAATTTCATCAGCGTGTAGTCTGTCAATTTCAATATCAGTTTCAAATGTTTTGTTCAATTGAAATTTTATACAGTGCAAATATCTCGGTGCATCACACAAAATGTCCATTTGAGAAATGTTGGATGAAAGTGTTGATGCATTGATGGATTGATCTTGAGGAAGAAAGGGATATAGACCAAATGATTTAGTTGATGTATCATTTCCATGTCCTCCTACAATTGATGAAGGTGGATTTGTCTGCCTTTCTACGAGTATGTAATCATCGATATGACTAGTTGATGAAGATGCTTCTTCACCCGAATCTGGCGGTGAGTCTCTGACTTTTTTCCTTCCAAATAACCACGACATGGCTTACTAAAATAATAATGCCAATATTGTTTATTCATGAAAAATAAATCATAAGGGAGATGGCTTAACCTCAAAATTATCACCCCAAATTCACATTTGCAGAGAGTTAATTTTTCTTTGATATTCTTTTCAATAATTATGCTATTAAAAATCTTGAAATATTTCACATCATATCCATTATTTCTGTAATTATTGTTGTTAATAGAATTGATCCCGCTGTTAAATGTAAATATGACGCATGAGCAATTTTTTTTCCACAACCTAACTCTGATCCGTCAAATCGCGAAACTACATTAGTTTTTACAAAGATGCGTATAAAAGAGTAGAAATAAATGAACAAAAAAAGAATAAGCGCGTATCATACCTGTTTTCAAAGTCAAAAACACAATCCCAATTATATTCAACTGGATTCTTGGGTGGTTATAGAATTTTTGTGTTCACATTCAAGTTCCGAGTTTTTTTTTTATACCGTAAAATTTTTGTTGATTGTCTTTTCAATATCCATAGATGTTTATGATAAGTCCCGCTCCTCTATGAAACGAAAGAAAACTAAATGAATTCCACAAAAAGGATATTCACAGATTAAGCATGTAATTTGAAAAACAAAAATAATAATAAAATAAAATAAAAAAAATTAACAAACTGTCCAACTCAACTGACTAGTCCGTTCTCTTGGTTTTCAGAGGGGTGGGAGATGTGGATGTGAGTGAGAATTAGGTAAAGTGGGAGTAGCCGACCGAAGGGAGAAAGGAAACTGACTTGACTAGTCAGTTTGCCATTCGCCTGTGTAAAACTACGTGAGCCAAGTTTGAGTTGGTGTGTGTTCCCTAGTCCCTACATGTAGTATATTCTACCATCTAGCACAATCTGTAGTGTTATATGGTTGATGAATCCGAAGTTGGTTGGAATTGACCCTGTGAGCTTAAAAGTAATCTCATGATTCAAGTAGCTAATTAAATTCATTGGGAATAATATCGAGTACAAGTTGTTGTGTAGAAACATAAATGTAAATTTAAAAAAAAAGAGGGGTAAAAAATGACTAGTACAAGAAGCAAAAACTATTATGTATCCCCAGTGACAAATTGCTCCAATGATCCACTGCATTTTTTAATCGCTAATGAGAGACAATAAGTTAGAGTGAACAGCATATAACGCATGCGTAATCTGGTAGTGGGTGGTACTAGTGTGTTGACTATTTTGACGAAATAAAAACGGAAAACTACATATACAATGTCCATTGAATTGAATATTGAAGTAGAAAAAAAGTGAAACCCGGAATACGATATTGCGTATCCAGAAAATTTAACATTATAGTGAAATATAAGTGTGAAAAAATATGATTGTGAGATACGGGTTTTCGTGGCTTTAGATTCTCCACGAATGTACACTCTCGTTTATAACCTATATAATAATGGCTTGGTAGATATTATTAATGGCAATATTCTCACAAATTAGGTTATCGACTCAACTGTAATATAAAACAGTATGCGCCCGTAAACTGAATATTCAAATTTCATAACTATACCATAGTTTTGTTTTTTTTTCTTTTTTTTTTTTTTTTCAAGAGGAAGCAATAACAACAGACGTAGTGATTGATACCGTTGACAGGTATTGTGTTATGTATGNTTTTTTTTTTTTTTTTTTTTTTTTTTTTTTTCAAGAGGAAGCAATAACAACAGACGTAGTGATTGATACCGTTGACAGGTATTGTGTTATGTATGTGATTTGAAGTGTAGCCCATTATCAAGTTTAAATTGTCATTTAACTTGAGGACTGCCTGCTTTGATCATCAATGATGAGGTAAACTTGAGTTTATCAATAGTAATAATTGTTTAAATTTCGTTTTATGCTGTCGATTTTCGTTTTCATTAGTTTCAAGCGTGTCTTGATCAATTGAAGATTTTGTTTCATACTTGACGGAAACAACGTAAGAACAAAAATGGTCGTGTTAGGAACTGACATGTATATTTTTTTATGTCGGTATATTCTGTAATCGTATATAAATTATTTGTTACGTATTTTTCGACAACAAGTGCCATCCAACACAATTTGCGTACTGGACGATGAATTCTAACCATCTTTATTGAATTTTTTCTATTAATTTATTGAGTCTAGTTGTTGTATCTGCTACATTATTCCTTGCACTTTCTCAAAGTCTAATAAAGACTTTTCCAAAATTGGTTCAAATATCAAAATATTGCTCTCTCTCTCTCTCTCTCTCTCTCTCTTTTTTTTTTTTTTACAAGTTAGATATCTTGATTTTCCTAAAGATATATGAAAGACCATTGTACAAAAGTTGTGAGTTGATACGATGTACAATCAAGATGAACAATCGAATTGATACATTTACAATGAAAGACAATTAAATGCTATATCATTATGAAGTCTACTATTTAATGCATGTTTCAAATTGTTACTTAAAAATATTTTAATAATTTTTTATGGGTGAAAGAAGAAATGAATATGGCGAGTAATTCTGATGCAAAAGTATAAATCGAAAAAAATAACATTAGCATGTAAACAAAAATTTTAGGCCACGTGGATGCATGTGACCAGCTGAAAAATTGCGGCAGCCTGTGTGTCGAAAGTGATTAGAAAAAGGTTGACAGGAGGGGGGGCAGGTGATAGATGCAGCTCATGGTACCGTAATAATTTTATGGAATCATGTCGAGCGAACCACCGCCGGCAAACACCATTTCAGTAAAAGGTGAGAAAATCAATAGCATGAATAGTAATACTCTGTATAATTCCTCAAATTATGGATATTTTCTAGTGTTATATGCCATGTTAATACTGGGCCAAAACCCAGAAAATCAATATAATTTAGAATTTTCATTTTTTTCAATTTCTCCTTTTTATAAGAAAAAAGAAAAAATAAGAAAAACACAGGAGCTTAAATGAAAAGATGGTTGCTTTCATCTCATACAGCATCGCATTTCCTTAAACTTAGTGAACTACCCTTCCAATGCATCACCACTGCTCACAAAAATTATGTAGGAATAATTTTTCTATATTATCTGTCATAATTGAATTGTTTTTCAGGTCAATAATATTCGTGACCATCATTATTCACTGTTGTCTAAACTTTCTTGATATATATTTCAAGTGGATTACATCTCTTGGAATTTTAAACTTTTGTCATACAATATAAAGGTAGAATTGTCATTGCACAATGACATTCTTACGCAATAATATGGTTAGAATATGCCAACGTAGGGTATATGACCATAGTGAGTTTATAAATAGAAAAACTTGGTTACGCAGCTCTCTGTGTATTTATGCGGATCTGTTACACAGATTTTACCTGTAAAGAGGCCACACTACTGTTAACGAACATATACAATGACACGTTTTTGTTTATCATTGAAAATCTACATTTTTAGAAAAATGATTACTTACATACGTCCAGTGGAATAACAACTCGGAATAATTGATTACATATTTTACTGTTATAATAATACAATTATGTTTACTTTATATACATTATTGAAGCAAGAGTATCACTGAATTTTGGTGTTCCCATGGCAGCATTAACCGCTTCTATTTATATAACATCACAGTTTCTTGTTTTTTTTTTCTTCTTATTTCCTCCATTCTTATTCTTGACTTTTAACTTTACAAATCAATAATAATATAATAATATCTTTACAACTTCTCCCAATCAGAGGAGAAATTATGTTTTATTTCGATATCTCTATGTTGCACACGAAGGAGTGATGCTGTGTTTCTTTTAAAATAATATTCGTTCTATCTATTCAACCACTCTCTGGGGTTTTTGATTTGAAAGGTCAAGGTTGTGGGTCGATGGTGGATTAACAGACGCAGGCGCTAACGACGGAGTATGTATTTTTTAGTCATATGTTGACATATACGACACCATGGTCAATTATCATTTTCATTTATGGAAATAATTTTCATTGATTTAATTTTTTTCCCTTAAAAGGTTTGTGAAATTTAATGGAGATAATGATTCTACTATAGGAGCATTTCTACTTTTTTCTTCTTTACTCATGAAATTTTGTTTATTGGTTCAGGTATATTAAAAAAAAAAAATCCACTACAATCGATGACAAAAATTTTCAACAACAAACAATAGTAAATCAATAGAAAATGGAAGAGTAAAAAGGCACTAACTAACCACTAACCTAGTCCAATGAATGAGCTTCTTGCATTTATGTTTTTTAAAAGGTCACCTCTAGTTTAGAAAGGGAGTGAAAAAAGTGTACTAGTGTAGGTGCTAGTTGATGACATAGGGATTCGATAGAACAACTAGTGAGCATAAAGATTATTTATAGGAACGGCAATCCTCACTACTCCGCTCCTCCCACGAAAATCTTGGTACTATAAATAGTATTCACCCGAGCCAAGCTCAGCTTGTTATAGCATTCTACCCACGCCCTCCCCAGTCAGTGGTAGTACGACGCGTGTACAAAGGCGGATAAGAATAGATGCGCGATCACACTGGACTTCAAGGGCTTTAAGTAAGTCTTGAAGTCGATCGACAACCTGTTTTCTTGGGCGCCAGAAATTCTCATCATATTGACCAACATATGATAGACCAAACAACATTTTACATACTTGATGAATTATTATTCCTCATAGAATTTAATCATTTATCAATTCTCACATTATCTGGAATGTATAAAGATTCATTTTCATACATTCTTATTGAGGTATATAATGAAATTATTTATAGGCAGTGGATCAATTGAATGGGTCACAAGGGAGGATCAATCAAAATGGTCATAATAAAAGGGTCAATATGCTAGCTCAAGTAGATGATCAATTAGTGGCCAGGAGAAGCAAGTTTGGTATTTGACTCACATGCAGAGAGACAAATACAAATAGATCTTAGTTACTATTCCTAAGCATAGGTCATTACCAAATTTAACACTACTTTTTTTTTTCTTCGAAATTTAAATAGTTTGCAATATTGTGCCTTTGGCAACATCCAATCATTAAGTCATACTCAAAAAATTGTAGAACCTTTGTGATGCTACTTATAATTTTTGGTGTCTGTATTTATAACTAGGGTGTAAAATATTGCGATTTTTAGTTGATGAAAAACGTTATTGTACTTTGACTTATTTATCCCTATATGACTATGCTTTTCCGGCATAATTGTTTGAGCATACCTATTGAAATATCCAAAATTTTAAAGCAAATATTTTTGTTTCTTCATATTCAAGAGTATTCCAATATTCCACGGCTAATTTTCCATTTTTTAATTATTATCATTGGTGACGCAATAAATGGTTATAAATAAACTTACGTGATAATATCAGTGATAACGGTCTACTCTTGAGTATTTGTGAAATAACTGTTGCGTATTCAGGAAACGTTGACGTTTCTAGATGAATAAATCCATTGTACAATGTGAATGCTTCGGGAGAAATTACGTAACGATTATCACAATGCCAATTATAAATTCTCTCTCTCTCTCCCAAACAATAAATAATAACATACATGTCCATATTGATATTAATAAGATATTCTATTGTTTAAGTTGAATGTAGATTGAGTTAAAAAAGAATAAGATTAAGAATGGAATAGATAGTAACGCAACAGATCAACGGGTTCTATACTCATTTCATTATACACGTTTTCTTTGTTTACTTCAATTCAAGAGCACCAATAACTTTAAAATTATGGAGAAAAAGAAGAAGAAGAGAAAAAGTGAAAAAAAAAGAAAATAAACAAACAAAACAAAAAAAATGTGCCAGCAGATGGGTAGGTGAGTTACTAAAAATATTGCTCGTACCTCATATCGAGCGATGAGATAAAAATAGACATATGACGATATGTATCCTGTCTGTGAGTTCGAAAACTTGCCTTGGTTAGAAATTGTATGTTACTTTCCCGATAGGTAGTGATACAATAAATGTGCATATTATTACGCGCCAATGAGAATATATTGTAGCAACCGAAAACAACACTTACTTGATCAATATAAAATTAATGATTTTCAGTTACGAGTCAAGTACTACTAACAAATGAATTCTCCATAGCTAACTTTTTAGTAATAATTATCAATTAACAATTCAATTTTTCAATTTTGTATTCTTCATTATATTGTCATGCATATAGATTGAGAATCGTCATGCCGGTATGATTGACGGAGTCAGGCAAGCATGGACACAACAAAGCCAGAGCAAGATATAAATAGAA
This sequence comes from Diachasma alloeum, assembly GCF_001412515.2. Lineage (NCBI taxonomy): Eukaryota > Metazoa > Arthropoda > Insecta > Hymenoptera > Braconidae > Diachasma > Diachasma alloeum. The sequence goes on from NW_021681337.1 coordinate 193,083, forward strand.
ACATTTCCTACCCCTCCCTCTCTCCCGCCCCCTTGACAGTACGCAATCCCCAATCCCCACTCTAGTCGCTGAATTACCTTATAGAAATCCCACACCGTGGCGCTAGTTGCATCTACCGCGCGCGAAAGGTTCACCGTGAAAGAGGCGAAGCAACTTACTCCACAGCAGTTATCGGTCATTCTTGTTCACAACCGACGAATAAACATAATACATCTACTGTACTATGTCTTTCTTTAAATGAAAATAATAACTTGTATTTATTATTATAAAATGTTTACGTACAATTGTGCAACACATGATATGATAATTAATGGGAGTTTTCCCTGACATTGCGAAAATAGTGAATCATTTTTGGCTGAATTTGTTTGAGAGAATATTACGATCAGTGTGTACGGAATCAACAATGCCCATACAAAAATTATCATGATATTCTTCATACACTAAACTAACTATAAGAATAAGTGTATGAAAATTATTATATACTACGTGGAAAGCAAAATCTTCAAAGTGTGAATTTTTCTTTTATTCGTTTATTCTATTTATCGACTACCACAGTGTCGCAATTAAAATTTGAGGTAAATTTCAAGTGAGAATGAAAATTTTCTATAATGAATATAAAGTGTGTATATGTTTTCCCAAAAAACGTGGAAAATTTTCAATCATGACAGCATGTCTTCATACGATAACAGATAATTGTTATTGTAGGCATAATCATTTTCCATGACCAATTGATTCATTGATGCTCATTGTTTTCTCTAAGATGACCGGCTGACATGCTTTAATGACAGAATCTTACCATGATAATTGCTGCCAATTAAATTTGGATAATCATTGAAGAACGGAAAAATAAAAAAAATCGTATTATAGGATTATTATCATGCACGCATGCATACATTGATGAAAATATAGGGGTATCCTATACAATTCTATGAGAGGTCGATGTTCTCAGGTACATACATAATAGTTTTAACTGGCTACCACCATTGTTGGTGGGTCGTTAAAACAGTTGCAGGGAGACAGCTATGTCGAAAACACCTGTTGTTTCGTAGAGCGTCCATATGTGTTTGTGAAGTTGTTTCACTATGATTCTAACGATTCTAGAGAGAAAAACTCTCGAGATTTCTCGAGTTTTTCCCTCTGCTCCCCCCTCCTCTATTTCTGGCCATTTACTAACGTCTTCAGCAATTTCTCACACCCGTTCAAATTACAACTCATATAAAAAAATTATTAAGGATGAATAATTATTTTTTTGGGAATTTTAAATTTTCTGTCTCTCCTTACACTCAACGACTCAACTCAAGTCTATTCAAAAAACTACTTTAACAGAATCAAACATTAATCTAATTTGTATTCTTATTGGTTCATTTTCAAATTATGACTGGATATGGGTAATGATTTTATGTTTGTAGAATGTGGCTTTCCACAACCTGATGAAGGTAAAATAATTGGCGAGAGGTCGTGGTATGACAATTAGATAAATGTTTTTTTTCCATTTTGTTCAATATCCCTTGAAATCGTTGTTGAATTTTATCCGGAAAATGAGATCAATGATATCATTAATGTGAATTTATATTATACATAGAAAAAAAAAAAACAATTAGCTGTTTGACCTTCGAGATGTTTTCATGATTATGACCCACGCGCATTACGTCCTCAGAGGCGTCTGATAGAGTCCAGAATTGCCAACACAAAATTTCTATATTTAACACCTACATTTGATCACTCTAGGTACGCTTCTAGTGAGAGGGTGTATAAAAATCTACCTGAATAATGAAATATAGGCATACAGCTCTATTGCATGCAGCTAGAAAACTGTTAAAACCCGGGGATTTTTTTTAAGACGTTAAGGCCCGGGTGGATTATCTTTCGAACGTGATCTTGGTTGTTTTTTTTCATGTTGATAATCTGAAATGATCTTCAATTGCTATTTAGTTTTACACAGCCCTGGAGTCTCCAAAAATTATGATTGTAGTCAATAAAACGTTGAAAAAAAGCTGAACATTTTCAATAGGGAGGAACTTGCAAACTAATAATTTGATGTATCTAATAGATGTTAGGTCGTTATTTGTACAGTAGTCAATGGCTGTCAGATCGTTAGTTACCATGATAAATTATCTATTTACTATTTCCTCTCTATCGGACTTATTTCTTAATCTTTATTGAAAAGTTTTTCTTTCTACTTTTTTCGATTGTACAATAATAATTTTAGGGACTCCTGCGTGATGTAAAATCCAATGGAAATTGTGATATATTTTACATTATGAAGATGAAAAAACAATCGAGATAACGTTCGAAAGATAATGCACCCGGGCCTTAATACATTCTATTCATCTTGTGAATTTTACTTATGTTTATTGAAAGATGCATTTATAATTCAGCAGTCTTTAATTTTCTTCAATTTAGGGAAAAATTGAACAGTATAGCGACCCGTAAAAATCGAAAAGTTGGCCGGCTTCAAAAATACCGAACAACAATCGATTTTCTTCAAGTATTTCACCACGTTAATGTGTTATCTTACTTTAACTCAGGCTTATATCTTTTTCGAATTGTTAGAAACGATCGAAAACATGGGGCGGGAGAAATATATGAGGTGTTCGAGGATAAAAAGTTGCATTTGATATTTGAAAAAAAAAAAAAAAACTCATCTATAAATATCATTCTATACATAGAATTTAAACATCTAATATTAGCAATCGGCCAAACGCCGGAAATACACAATCTCGGCAGCCAAAAATTTTCCCCTCGCTTTATCGCGTTTGTCTCCTACATTTCCTTTAAATGTCTATTACAACGTATCTGGAGATTTACAAAAAAATAATTGATTTTTTGAAAAAATTAATTTTTGTTTGTTTGTTTTTTTGTTCTCAACTGAGAATATTGTCGATGAAAATGTGTTCTATTTTTAGCGAATACAACTTGCGTATTATATATGACTCTTCAATCATTTACACATATTCATTAACCAACATGGGTTACATATCTTACAAATTATAATCTACCATTATTGGTTGTACCTCAACAAATATATAGAAAATATGTATGAAGATCCAAGCATGATTTTTAAACACGTGGTAGTTTGAAAATGAAAATAAACACGATCGCTTCTAGGCGCTCGCAAACGTATTTTTAGTAAGTGCAAATCTAAATCCATAACAAAGAGAGGCGAACTGCGAATAACCAACAATTCGCCAGTTATTCGATATAATGCATTATATATAAAAATACTAATAAGTAGAAATGCACAATTGAATTCTCTCACATTATAGCTATCCGAGTTTTCTGTATCACGTTGTTTAACAAGATGAAATTTTTGGAAAACCAGTAGTTGTGAAAGCAAAAGCAATTTTTTTTCGTTCAACTAGACGTAGAACCAAACAGGGCTCACCAAAAAATTCCATGGCTATGGTTTGAATTCCATGAGTTGGTGAATAGTGCACTAATTTTTGCTACAATTTTCTCTTCGTATATGAGTAGAAAACCTTACAAGCGATATGTGCGGGGGGTCGACTATCGTTCTAGTATTTCAACTGTGTATTCATGAACTACCAATTTTCCTCTTTTTTTCGTTTTTGTATTTACCCATGTTGAAGTATAATTGACCTTTTAGCTTTAGACTTGAGTGACTCATTTCACAAGGAAATAATAATAATAATAATAATAATAATAATAATAATAATAATAATAATGTTATTGTATATATGATTAAGTATGATGATTGATATGTTTGGAAATGCATAAAACCAAGCAAAATTAAATCGAGAAGGTAGCATTTTTAAATAATAATTTTTTTTGCGGCAGTTCATTAGCCTTATAAAGAACATTCTAAAACATTGATGAGGATAATATCGTGTTTCCATTGGGAGGTATGAAATTCAGTTCCAAGTTATTTTCATCCTCACGTAAGCCACTGGATGATTTAATATTCACTTAATTTCATTATCCTACCGACTTGTCTTTCACCTGTCTTTGTCTTCCCTCTATGTAATGGAAATTTGTGAATGCTTATTCTTCCAGAGATAGAGGGCCTACTTCAATACTCACGAATTATTTCCTCCATTGCTTAATTAATGTGCTATTTGCCCTGGGAAAAAAAAACATTACCTAGATAAGCTTTATTGTAATGACAAAATCTTCCGAGTCATAAGTTGATGTTCAGATTAAAGTTGGCATAATTACCGTAATTTCAATAATTCCCTGCTAATAATCAGATATTTCCATATTCATCTATTTGAATTTGTTTCAGAAGACCTAGGTTATCGGAATATTGAAATCACGTCAGCTTTCTCCCACCTGCCCCAAAAAGGTAAGTTTATTGATTTCAGAAAAAGACCTTTTTTTCAATTGGTTTAGGAGGTTGCCTCAGCCAAAAAAATTGGGCTTTTGTGAATTCATTAATGGTTACTTAATTTTCCTAATAATGATTGGTAACGAATGAAATTATTTTAATGATATAATCTTTCTTGGATAAATTTTGGAAAATGCACAATAACTACCACCAAGGACTACTGTCCTTGTGCAGCGTATTGGAGTGTATAAACAAAATAGAAATATCAATACAATTGCTAAATATGCAATTTCTCTGTAGCAGTTGCATATTGATAATTTGGAAAATTGGCTCTGAATTCTCAGTATAATCGATATTACGATGAATAGTAATATCTCAGATGATACTGTAAATAGGTATTACTCAGTTGCGCATGCGTAAAAGGTATTTTATCAATTGCAAAAGATTCTTACAACTGTTACTTGATTGAATTGGTATTGCATGATTTTCAATAAGAAATGCGCAAAAAAAATGTTATTTTTTTAACTTTTTCATATTCTATTTGTAGCACCTTTGTATATTATATTCTCCCTAAACTTACTAGAGAAAAAAACAAACAACCAAACAAATAATTGAAATATTACTATTCGTGCAATTTCACTATCTATACATATAATTATGATTGCATATTGCTAATTAAATTACTTGTATTTTCATTAATCAATTCCATGAAACACCTTATAAGTCTATTTAAGCAGGAAATTATTTACAATATGTTTAGAAATGGCGAGAGATACCCCTGGCTCACCAATGTCCCGACCGCGTGACCTTGTGACCAGTGGAGTTACCGCTACCCTAACTTCGGGTGCTTATCGCGCTTCAACCAATGATGCGCAAACTTTACATGGACATGCTTTACAGCAGAAGATACTTGAGGTAATGTAATGATGAATGGGCATATTATTATTGGTATTAGTTTGTTTTTGTTTTTTGTAATTAGTCAATGTATACAATAATGAGTATGCTCATAAGTGAATAAATTAATAATATCTAAGGTGAAATGAGTGAAAAAAAATTCTTTAGTCTGTTTGGCTAAATAACAAAGGGTGGAGAACAGTAACCTTAAGGTATCTGGGTTTGGTTCCAGCTACAGCAGCATCATCAACTTCAACAACAAATTTTGCGACAACAGTATCAAGCCCAAGAACGTCAGTTAGCAGAAATGCATGAACAACAGATGCACCAGTTGAAGGTACATCTCCACTGCTTAATAGACAAGTTGAATTATGGGAAAATTTGTAAACGTATGAACTCAAGAATTTGTGTAACATCACCATGATTTCTCACGTCTAATCAATTTATTCATATTTTAATTATGCTATCGATAGCTATGGGAACAACAGAAACAACTGGAAGAACAAATGAGAGAAAAAGAAAGAATTGAGGCGCTCAGAAAGAAAGATAAACACGATCACAGTGCTATTGCCTCCACGGAAGTTAAACAGCGGCTTCAGGTATGATAACTGAAGGGGAGGGCTAAATTCAGTAAAATTTAATTTCCAAATTTTCAATAATTGACATTATAAATTCATCCAAAACTGTATTTCTCTTCAAGAGTTTTCTCGTGAATAAAAAACAGAGAGAAGCTGCAGCCGCTGCTAATGGTGGAATGTCTGGAGCTCCAGGATATAAGAGTTGGTGTGTGAAATCATTATATAAATAGAAATTATAATCATGTGAAAAATTTAATTATCAGTAAGATGATTGATTTTTTTTTTCTTCTTAATTTGTAGGTTGCAATCTCAGTCAGAAGCAACTAGTACATCAAATACAACACATCCCTATCGCATGCCACAAATATTGCAGGAGAAATTTGGCGATGATTTTCCATTAAGAAAAACAGGTAACATAGAATTGGCTAAAATCAATACTTTATTGTGTGACAATTCTTTTTTTTTCTCCCTTCAAGAGTGGCTCATTCTTCTCGAGCATTGTTTCTCTGTTTCTTTGTGTCAGTCGAGTTGCCTACTAAAGCATGAAAATGGCGTCGTCATAACTTGTTGTTTCTAATCAAACCTGATCAATTAAAAATTTTCTATTATAGAAATACGATATATTTCTTATGTCAACTTATCCAATTATATATGCAGAAAAAAGTTTTGACGATGTGTTTATGCAGTGTGGATTTATACATCTTCACGTCAAGTCAAAATGAAGCTGGAAGGAAGAAAAAAAATTGATTGTATCTCAACCACATATGCACATGTCTTCATATTGACTAGACCTAAAGATTTTGTATTCGTTTGTATACGTTTTTTTTTATCTGGTATGATAACTAACCCCGGCTGAATTGGCCAGCCTCGGAGCCAAACCTGCTCAAGGTACGACTAAAGCAGCGCGTCATGGAGAGGAATATGGCAGCGGCGAGAAATTCACCGCTTACGGCCCGACGAAAGGATCGATTACTGTCGCATCTCAAACGGAAATCACTTTTAGCAAGTATGTTCCTCCTAAAAGTAATACATATATTTCTTTTAAAATTATCAAGTCAATACAAGTACATATCATAATTAAACTGGTACACGTTGAGATTTAAATTTGTGAAAAATTGCTTCATTAAATATTTATTACGGATTGATTATTCTTCAGTTCAAAGAACAATCAATGCAATGGTTAGATGAGTGTGAGAATGTGTTGTTGTTGTTGTTGTTGTTGTTGTTGCTGCTGCTGGTGATTTTTTAAAATTTACTTTTTTTTTGTGCCAAGTGAGTTTTCAATATTGAATTAATCTAGTCAGCATTGGTCAATATATATTTGTATAACTGCATGAAAATAATCGCTGTTACATTGTTCAAATTCCATCATCATATATTGATTTATTGATTTTGAAACTTTTCTTTATATCTACTATTTCTATTGTATGGAGAATGAATCTGAGGTTCATTTTTTTTCTTAATGATGAAAGGAAAGCAAATGGTCAATTTGTTTTTTTTTTCACTGTCAATGACTGTGTATACACATGCCAATGAAATGTACATATATTATTATATAAAATAAAATTTGATGATGATTGGTTGATAATTAGATTCCGTCAGTAATCCTGAGTCTGGACCTAATTCACCACCGACTGGTAATAACCCTCAGTCGAGTCCAACGGCTGGAAGCAATACACCGATACAAGAGGTATGGGAAAAAAGATTATTCCAATTTTACTATCACTACATTGAATAATAAATCCTATATTATTTGGCTATGTAATAGGAAAATGAAAATACTCAGTATGGAGGTCCATTAACAAGTAGCAGTCAACAAGGAAGTTTGTCCGATCTCTCGTTATTCAGCTCACCGTCGATGCCAAATATATCATTGGGTAGACCGCATGTACAATCTAATCCGTCTTCGGTAAATTTTACTGACAAATATGATAAAAAACTACAGTATTGTCAATAATCATCTTCTCTTTATATATAGTATTGAATAAATATTTTCAGAGTGGAACAAAATTGGCGCCTGTTTCGGAAGCTGAAGTTCGTGCTGCATTTACAGCACGCCTAGGAATGCCACTAACCGGTCAAATGTTACCAGGTACCCTACCATTTTATCCATCATTGACGGTGATAGAGGGCGAACCAGCATACATTCACAAACAAATGCAGAGCTTGGAGCAACAGGGCTCACGACAACATTTGGTTTATCATAGTACTCCTATAACCGATACCCAAGTAGCTCACGCCAGACTGCATAAGGCTGGTCACCGGCCTTTAGGTAGTATGTTCACTGACTTTGTCTTTCTCTTATTCTGTAATGACAAAAAAATCATCATTTATTCATTGAGAAGGAAAAAAACAATGAGAAAAAAAATTTTTGAAAATTTTCAGGTAGAACACAATCAGCCCCACTTCCATTGGGTCATCCAATGCTTCAAGGTAGTATAATGGCACCACCAACCCATTATGAAGAATATTTGACTGAAAAACAACTACACGAGCAGCAACAGGCACACAATTATCTCAAGCAGCAAATTCGTCAAACTGTACTTACTAGAGTTGGTTCTCGTACTGGTCAGGCAAACCAACTTGATGAAGCGGCAGAAAGTGAAGAATCCGAAGTGATTGATTTAACAGGAAAAAAAGAAATACAATCGGCGGAAGAGAGTGAAATATCGAAGCAGCAAAAGGATCGAGAACAATTCTTACAACAACAGAGGGACTTGATGATGCGTCATACACTTCAAATTAACGAGACATCAACTTATATGGGTAATCGTGGCAGTGGTGGTAGTAGTGGTAGTGGTAGTGTTAGTGCTAGTAGTGGTGGTGGTGGTGGTGGTGGTAGTGGTGGTGGCAGCAGTGGCAGTGGTGGTGGCGGCGGCGGCGGCGGCGTACATTTGGGCAGACCATTATCTAGAGCTTTATCCAGTCCTCTTGTGCATTTAGGTAACTACTCAAATTATTTAATAATATTATATTATAAAAATTTAATAATTGGGGTATGAAAAGGACCTCAGGTAGCCAGTGCGGAAGTCTTTAGCCATGGATCACCGCATCGTCCAACAACTGGTCTTGCTTATGATGCACTGATGCTTAAGCATGCCTGTGTTTGTGGAGAGACTGTCAGGGGACATCCGGAGCATGGTGGTAGGCTGCAAAGTGTCTGGGCGAGACTTTCTGAAACTGGTTTACTTCAACGATGTGATCGCATACGGTCTCGCAAAGCTACACTCGAAGAAATTCAGTCTTGCCACAGTGAAGCTCATGCACTTCTTTTTGGTAGTAACAACTTTTAACATTTTCATTAATTTCTTTTTTGTTTGTTGCGGTATAATACTTGGTGATTTATTTTCATCAATTGTTTAAATATTATAAATATTTTTTTACAGGTACAAATCCTCTGAATCGACAAAAATTGGACATGTCAAAGCTTTCTCAGTTACCGATTAAAAGTTTTGTGCGACTACCATGTGGTGGAGTTGGTGTTGATTCTGATACAACGTGGAACGAGTTGCATACAGCTCCTGCAGCACGAATGGCCGTTGGTTGTGTGGTTGATTTAGCTTTCAAGACTACCATGGGTGATATAAAAAATGGTTTTGCTGTTGTCAGGCCTCCAGGACATCATGCAGAAACAAATCAAGCAATGGGTTTTTGTTTTTTCAATTCTGTTGCTATTGCCGCCAAATTATTGCAGCAGAAATTGAATACCAGAAAAATTCTCATAGTTGATTGGGTAATTATGATGCTATGCATATTCAATTAATAAATGATTCTGTTGATTCATCATTTTGTCATATTAATTTATTTTAATTTTTCTATTCAATAGGATGTCCATCATGGAAATGGTACTCAACAAATGTTTTATGATGATCCACGTATTCTCTATCTGTCAATTCATCGACACGATGATGGAAACTTTTTCCCAGGAACTGGTGGATCAACAGAATGTGGTGTTGGCGATGGCCTTGGATATAATGTAAATATTTCATGGTCTGGTGGGTTAAATCCACCAATGGGTGATGCTGAATATCTTGCAGCTTTCCGCACAATTGTGATGCCAATTGGAAAGGAATTTAATCCAGACATTGTGATTGTATCGGCTGGTTTCGATGCAGCAATCGGCCATCCTGCTCCACTTGGTGGTTATCGAGTTAGTCCAGCTTGTTTTGGAAGAATGACACAACAATTACTTGAACTTGCTAATGGAAGAGTGGTACTTGCATTGGAGGGTGGTTATGATCTAGCTGCCATTTGTGATTCAGCGCAAGAGTGCGTACGTGCATTATTGGGTGATGAAATAACACCTATTAAAGAAGAAGAATTGACAAGAATACCATGTCAGAATGCTGTTGACACATTACAAAAAACTATTGCAATTCAAATGTCACATTGGCCATGTGTCAAATTGACTGCGCATATCGTTGCAACGAGTGCATTACAAGCAAGTCAAAAAGAACACGATGAAACTGATACAGTATCTGCCATGGCTTCATTGTCTATGCAACAACCAACAAATCTTACAAGTACTCCAGAACATTCCCGTCAAGTTTCTGAAGAACCAATGGATGAAGATGAAGCCAAATGAATTAAGAATAACCCAAGGCCCATCGATAACTTTGATGATTCAAATTACACTGGATGAAATTACCTATGCACACTGTTCACAATAATGTGCCCTGAATACATTAGATGAAAGAAAACAAAATTTATTATTATTATTATTATTATTATTATTATTATTATTATTATTATTATTATATGTATACATACATATATACGATGCCCTCCATTTTCGAAATGTCGACGGAATTGCCTGAATTTTTACGGCTGGGCCGTAAAGTTGCTGTAATTGAAAAAGGGAACGAAAATCATCTATTTGGAAACATGATTACAATTCCCGCATATATAGACATCAATTGTTTTTCAACTTTCAATAATGTACCTTTGATTACACCCCGTCTAAAAATCAGACATTTTCCCAATTTATAAATTACAAAACTTGATTCATCTTGTTATAATGATGATGGAAATTAGTGAAATATTTTGTCGAATTAAGAAGAACATTGGTATAAGAAATCACGATGGACGGCTAGGAGAAATCACTATTAATTTATGTTTTCGAAAATGTTTTATTTGAATAATTAATATTTTTCCACCACAACGAAGCTTTCCACAAGGAAATGCACTGTTAATGAACCGATCAACGAAAGTTTAGTATCTTTATTTTTTTTTTCACTATCAACATATTATTTCTATCTTTTGTAATTTCATAATTTTTGTCAAGTATCACTGGAGAATAGTATTAATTTTCAGCCTGTCGTATTTCATCCAGCTAGTTATCTTGAGTTGTATTCTACACTTTTAGGGCATTGATTGAACGTATACTCGTTAGAGACTTGACAATTGATAACCATAAATTTAATTTAACTAAAAGACACTAGTTGATGGATCTTTCGTTTATTTTTATTCTTGTATGAATATACATATGTCATTAAATCAATATAGGAATATTGGCATAAAAAAATTATTGTTGGCGATGTGCTGGTTACTCGCTTTGTATTTGTCAGATTTATTGTATATGTTCATCGCTAAACCTGGGGTTTAGGTAGCATGAATTAATTGCTGTTTTTTTTGCCCGGTAGTAATTATTATCACTGTCCTCTTGATGATATTGAGTAATTAATCGCATAATGTTGTGTATATCAATGATCGAATCCTTGTCGGCCAATGTAGTCACTGACAGCTAATCTGAATAATGAGGATAAAAATGACGAATAAAAAAAAAACAGTTTGTTTCAGCCATTCTGAATTCAATTTTTTTTCTTGTCCGTCGTTATTGCCATCATTGAAGATTATTGTGAAGCTGCATAAAACGGCAAAGATCCCGGCATAATTATTTATTATAATATCTTATCAAAGAAGATATTGCGAGTGTTTTACAAGTGCTGATATTGATATGCAGATTTCGTGATACATTTTAATGAGAAAAAATTTCATTTCCATTTATACACATTGGGTAAATCCCATTTATTTGGATAATTAATGGATTGAAAACTTTGAGAATAAGGATGACTTGTCGTTGCAGTGGATTCATAATAATTTCCGTATGACATCGTCTTAAGTTGATCCTCCTTGTAAAGGCTGGTCGAATTTTGTGATACCTACTTTGTATAAAAGAAAACAAAAAAAAAGTGAAAAAAATTCTAATTAAATTGTTGATATAATGTAACGTTAATAAACCGTCAAGAGCGACGCCAACTAATATAAATAATAAACATGGTAATCGAAAAATGAGCATTTATTTTTGTGTATTGCATTTTAGAAAATGACAAATGATATAAATGTTACAAAAAAAGGGAAGAATTTAAAGATTTTACGCCCATATACATTATGTGTCTCAATTTATATATACTGTATTTAAAAAAATAGGGATACATAATGGATACGATAGTATATTGAATGTTCATTACGAATGCAATTGTTCGTTATGTGAGAACAGTTTCATACTTACTAAAATATAAGAGTTGCAATCGCTTAAAAAGAGAAGAGCTGGGAATATTTTCTCATTTTTTCAATATCTTTTTATATATATATATATATATTCATATATATGTTGAGAATACAAATACTTGGACATAATTGGTGTTAGGTGCTCAAATGTACGCACCAGATTTCATTTGTACAAGCCAGCAATGAGGATTTTGAAGATTATTTTTCTCAAAATGAAAAAAAATTGATATGTTGTTTGGTTTTTGGGATTTTAATTTTTATTCCCGATAAAGATATTTTTGAAAAATTTCAAAATGAGAAAGATGTGAAGTATGCTCTTCTCTTCAATTAAAAAAAGCATTGTGTATTTAATATTGCCATTGAATAAAGAAAAGAAGAGAATGTACATCTAGACTCAGAGTTTTCAAAAAAAAAATGGAAAAATATATAATCCAGCAAGTGAAAATCATTATAAACAACCTGAATAACCGGCAGCAGTTGAATTGAATTATGATATATAAAAAGTACATGCAAATTATTGCAATGTTCTAATGTATTGTATTTTGATTATATTGCAATATTATCATAACTCACAATTTACATACCGCAATAGACATGTTTATATCAGAAAGGAGGGAGAGAAATTGAGAAAAGGAACAATAATGACAAGCTCCAGATCGATTGTGGCCATTGAAACATGATACAACGTAATGGGATGTGGGTGATTTCTCGCAAGATGATTTTTTTTTTTTTTTTTCAACCTGGAGCATTAGAACTGTCCCCCAATATTTTTATTATATATCTAAATACCAATACCAAGGCTTGATACACGAATGCTAACTGGTAAATTTGAGATTTGATGACCACCATCATAATTCAAATGGTGGACTAGCAAAATTCAATGATTTCATGCCTGTACCAAGTTCATAGCAAATTCGGATGAAAACTTACTCATCTAAACTATCACTCCTAATTTATTTTTTATTACCTAATTTTTTTCCTCTTCTGCGCTTACATTGCATTTTTTCACCATAAAGTAATAAAACATTTTGAATGAAGGAAAATGACAATTTGTGAAAAATCACTCATATCACGATAATATAACTATACGCCAACATATAGAATGTATGTCCATATATACATTCTAGGCTGTGTGTTTTGATATGTCCTAAATTGCTAGGCCTATGATTCATAATTCTTTTCTTCATGAACAGGAATTCATATTTCCTTATTTATGTAATGAATAAATGTTCGTCGTTACATTTCACCGGTGTAAGACATTCTGTAAAATGTATAACTCTTAATGTCGATAAGAAATGAATGATGAAGGTCGAGCTGATAACATTCCTATATATTTCATAAAAGTACTACATATTATTATATGGTATCACCATACACATAATAGAATTATAATATAGGTTCTAAAAATGGATATGAAATTGCTAATTAATAGAGTAACGTCTACGCTATGTTGAATATCACTATTATTATTATTATTATTATTATTATTATNATCATCATTATTATTATTATTATTATTATTATTATTATTATTATTATTATTATCATCTTCATCATCATCATCATCATCATCATCATCATCATTGTGACAACACATTTTTTATGTATATAAATGTATTTCTTTAATCAACTTGCAATAAAAAAATATAATCATTGTGTTGAAGAAATATTGAATAATGTAGAAAAATCGCCCGGTTATTTATTATTAGTAATGCGGTAGATGAGCCCATATACCCATCCTCTTTGCTTATATCAGGAATGTGTATCCATTTTTTTAAAGCTGTCATGGACAGATTTATTAGATAACAAGCGAAACTCATGGTTGGAAAATCCAGGGATCACCTCTCTCCATGGAATAAATGTAATGTGGAAATTATTTGATTCACAAATATCTCGTATGTTATATGTAGTTGTTGTATCGATAGCACAGAGCAGGTTGTTGTAGTCACTCGTCAACGTTATACTTTTCAAATTTTCCAACTCCTCTTAGGTATATAAGAGGTAGTGATGGCGCGTGCAAAAGATACCATAAAAATGTGCTAATGAAATATAGTAGAGGAAAGACGTAATGTACACACTAATAACATTATACTGCAAGTTGATTGTAGGTTTCTTCTGGGAAAGCAGAAGAGACTGGCCTCCTCTGCCTCGGACATGTCATCAACTCATAATGGTAGGATTTTCAAAAAAATCGTAGTAGTGTTGTTAAAGTGATTATTTCAAATATGTATTATAATAATTGAAAATTTATAATATTTAAGGTGACAGAATTCATAAAACAAAGTCTCATTGTGGTGTATTGCTCTATAATTGTTGTACATTGTGATATTATAAGAAACGAGGATATATGTGGTCATCATAATGGACGTCGTTTGTATTTGGAGCTTGGTGAACAGGGCTTGCTGTATGCCAAAAATATGTCATTCATAAGAAGTTCCCTTAAACAACAAACAACCACAGCAGAATTGCGACAGTACATGACAAATAATTCTCACGATCAATGCAGTTTAGAGCTAGTTACTTGTCCATCGTGTGCAATAGTTTTAACATTCAAAAGCATGAATTTACCTCATTCCTGTAGTGATATTGGCATCGCAATGGACAGTCCTTGCAGGTGAGGATTTATTCCATTGTCATCGAGAAATGTTCTTTATTATATCCATTATTCATACTTATTATAATTGGTGGAATAGATGTGATTACGTATGGATATCAGAACCACCTTACGATGATATATCTGGGACATCTTTCTGTGGCCTTTATACTCCCATTGTGTACAGGTCCAGCACGAGAACTGTATCTATTACATTCCTTTATTCTCAATCCCATAAAAATGCATTCATACTTGAATATCTAGCAGAAAGTAAGTCCTATAATTATTGTGTATATTTGTTGTTGTTGTTGTTGTTTTTTTAATTTAAAATTTTTATTGTATTTTCTTCAAGGAAATCGAGTTCATTTGAAGGGTTCAGATAATAAAATTTCTAAAAGTAATAATGAAACCATAGGCGGCATCTTGACGTCGCCTTTTTTCCCGGCAAGATATCCAAGGGATTTGGGTTTGGAATATGTAATTACGTGCCCATCTCAGTCTCCTTCGTGTAAAGTTCGAGTGCTCTTTAGTGACTTTCAATTAGCAACAGTCTCTATTATTGAGGTGAAATTATGATATGATATTTATATTTATATTTATATCATCGATTGACTTATACCTATATGGAATTGAGACTTTTCTTTTATATACAGTTTTATGATTGGAATGGGCAGCGTTTGGATGTGAGCAGTGGTGCTAGATTTAGACCACCAATAATTGTTAGCTCTGGGCCATCATTATTAATCAGGTTTTATGCTAATGGTGGTACTGGCCTGGGTTACAAGGCATTTTATTCATATGTCATCGGTCATTTATATGAGAATTCGGTACAACCGATAACAGATTGTGGTGGTTATGTAGAGAATCTTGGTGGTACCATTACTATGATGGATATGGTTAATCAAGGAATAAAGACATATGACTGTGTATGGCTTATTCGCCCACCAAAGAACTTTTTGCATATGAAGACACACATGTACATTAAAGTCATCACCTTTGCCAATATGGGTGAGTTATATTATATTCACCTGATGATTTTCATCATTACCCGCCACGAAATGATGAAGCGCCGGTATTCATTATTATTATTATTATTATTATTATTATTATTATTTAGCTGGCAATACTGAATTAATTATCAGACAAGGGCCTACATCGGCTCTATTACCCCTGGAGATATTACGACATCCTGCCGGCCAAGTTCAATTATCAAGAATGAGGGAACATATTGCACCAATTACTAATGGATTTCATGTTAGTCTTCGGGGTGCATTCAGTGCAACATCCAGAGTCGCAATTGCTTATGCTGCATTTGGATACATGGGTAAATTTTTAGTGAATCTCTTCATTCGACCTGTTAGAGACCACTTTCACCCATATATCAATAACTCTATATTTTCACACTTTAGATTGTTATTCGAGCTCGGATTTTTTATGCCACAACCATCGATGTATTCCAAGCCAATTGAATTGTGATGGATTTGATCATTGTGGAGATAATAGTGATGAACCTGCCACGTGTTTTAGAAGTAAATTAATTTGTTTCAGTAAAAATTTTATATACACGTATATATCTCTGTCTCATCACTTTCCATATATTCAACTGAATGCTTAAATATTAAAATTTCGAATTAGCTTGGCAGGAGGAACCTCAAGATAGAAAGTGGCATATCAATAAGGCGAATTATTATTTTCCAAAGATCGATCGCTATCCAGATTTAAAAACAGCGACACTTGTATTCGTTGCAAGCAGTTTAGGTCTCATCATACTCATATCTGCGCTAATAATCCTTTTGTATCGAATGGGGGCTCGAGCGCGTCAACAAAGAGAACTTCAATCACGATTGCAAACGATTAGCGAACTTTTAGGTATTTTATTATTACCATTATTATTATTATTATTATTATTATTATTATTATTATTATTATTATTATTATTATTATTATTATTATTATTATTATTATTATTATTATTATTATTATTATTATTATTATTATTATTATTATTATTATTATTATTATTATTATTATTATTATTATTATTATTATTATTATTATTATTATTATTATTATTATTATTATTATTATTATTATTATTATTATTATTATTATTATTATTATTATTATTATTATTATTATTATTATTATTATTATTATTATTATTATTATTATTATTATTATTATTATTATTATTATTATTATTATTATTATTATTATTATTATTATTATTATTATTATTATTATTATTATTATTATTATTATTATTATTATTATTATTATTATTATTATTATTATTATTATTATTATTATTATTATTATTATTATTATTATTATTATTATTATTATTATTATTATTATTATTATTATTATTATTATTATTATTATTATTATTATTATTATTATTATTATTATTATTATTATTAGTATTAGTATTCCAATTTCTTCAAAATGATTCTCAACTGTAGTAGCGCAATTATCAAAAGTTTGTGTTGCTTCGCTTGTTTTGGGCGGTTTTTGAGGTCAAGTCGGGAATCCCTCTAGTATCACTCAGCCATCTCTTTCAAAAGTTGAAAAAATAAAATAAAAATGATAATGATAATAATAGTATAGTGGTAAATGAATGGTCCATATGTAGTTTTGCAATACTGTCTCACTGTTAGATTGGATAGTTTTTGATATTTCAGATAGCGCTAGAATTGATGAAATATCAGTAAATGATGATCCACCAATGTATGAGGCTCCCCCTGGCTATGATGAGGTTGTGAAAGTTGGTCTTGAGAATGAAATATCAAGGAGAAAAAGAGTTAAAAGGAAGAAGGAACGTCGAGAACCTAGGAGCCGAAGTTCACCAAATCAGCGATCGTGAGTTGTTGTTGATTTTTATTCGAGCTTATTCAACCCCGTATTCATCTGACTGGAAAAAAAATATGATAGGCGGAATAAAAAATAGACATGCATGTTGGGAATATTCATATTGAATGAGAGATTTGTATAGATTTTTTTAAATATGTTTTACGTTGTTCATGGGCAGAATCAGTTTAAACGGAAACATTGAAACAACTACGCCAATCGTAACAAATAATGTTCAACGGGTTCCTGACAGTCCACCACCACCATATGTCACTCCACCCGGGACGTTATCGAAAAATTCAATACTATCAAGGAATAATGTTCTCCGTGAGTTTTTACTTGAAGCAAATAGTTTTTAAAATATTTTACTCATTTATTTATAAAAAAAAAAAATATTTCCATTAAAGATATCTCTGTACCAGTGAGTTTTCGTGGTAATCGTTCACGTCGAGTTTGGCAACGGCAGAGTTCACTTCCAGGCCCAGATGAATCAACCAGTATTCAACCATCAATCGCCGCATCCATTGATGCTGAGGCTGTTGGTGTGTATATAAGGAAATACAGTACAAATATGAAAGTTGAAGCTTGTTCTTCACAGCCGAATTCGAGCGTTGCTGGGAAAAATACGAATTACGTATATACCGAAAACTCGGCAGGACTAGACGAAGAAGAAATCATTGATAAGAATAATCATCAACAACATTTGACTTGCTCATGTGATGGTGCTTGCGGTTGTGCGAATCAGCCTGGTGTTTCTAAATCTAGTCAACGAGAACGATATGATGGATACTGCTCCAAGACAGATAACATTTCAACAATACTTGGCACTGGGAAACCGAATGCACACAATAACAATTTCACATCGAAACCTATCATAAATGGACCGTTGATATCATTAACAAAAAATGAATGTCGGATTAGAACAACTTCAACATGTTCTAAAGACAGTTACCTTACTCAATTATCCTTCATTAGTCCTTGTCGTAGTTTAGATGGAGGACTGATGAGTGAATTTGAAATTATTTCAGCGGATGACGCTAGTATATTGAGCAATACAAATGATAGTACCCTATTTAATGCGCCTGTTAATACACCAAAAATAATGCCTCATGTTATTGCATGTCAAAATAATTATCGGAAAAATCGCCATTACAGCAAATGTGATATTGAAAGTTTGTATGAAAATATTAAAATATTGGATACATTCTTAGCAAGGCAAAATAATAACACTGCTACTAACTTGGTAGGAGCCGTCCAAACGACTGCTCCTCTTTTTACTACTCCCAGATATTATACTACAAGACCGGAGCGTTTTAATTATCAAACTAATTTTTTCAATCGTATACGCGGTTGGAGATCCAGCGATGATGCATTTACAAAATGACATTGATGAATGTAGGTAGTTTTAGGAATTGTTCCAATAATGGCAACATTTTTTATTGGTATAATGCTGTGAACATTTGGATAATTTTCTTTATTGTTTGTCGAATTTATTTCCCATTATTATTTTGTTGAAATGCAATAGTGAAAATTAATACTCCTCGTGCGATGAAAAAAAAAATGTAAACATTCTAAATAAAAGGATTCGGATCGTTGACCTTCATTCTCTATTATCAATTTGAAATTCAAGTTTTCAATTTTCATCGATTAGACGGAAAGACATGTGTTTTCGAAAGAATCACTGATTGCAACATCAGAGTGATGTCGCTTGTGTATCCACTAAATCGATAGTTTTTTCTTCCATCCAATTTCTTCATATATTTTCCATGTTGTATTGGTGAATATTATATCAGACAGGTAGTCTAATCGGCCTTCACCGAATTTCTAGATGTAAAAGGAAAGAGAGAGATTTTGAGCCAACAAAAAGCGCTCATTGTTTTTCATTAATAGTTTGCCAATTGTTTCATTTAATTGAATTCACATAATAATCTTCATATATATTCACACAAATGACTAAGTTACTTTCATCTTATATATATAAGATGGTATATATATATATATATATATATACCTATAAAGTGAATTTAAATTGAAATTTCCAATTTGAAATAGGATGATTCATCTTTGTGGTATACTTTCGAGTATACATGGATGTTACATTGTTTTTATAATTTGCAAGATATATATATATATATAAATTTTCTGGGTAATTTGGTAATGGTCATCTAACTGGTCATCTTCCGGGTTTGGACCGTAGTGATAGATGTTGCGTCAACAGAAGAGTTTCAATGGGTGCCTAAAGGTCAGTCATACATAAATTTTGGCAGAATCCCCTCTTCAGATGGAACGTAATATTCTGTACTGTTTTTGGATACCCAAGGAGAAAATGGTCTGGTCCGCCGCTGTATATAAATAGACGGAGCGGGTATCTCACAATCCAATCACATCAGAAGTTCTCTTCGTATAGGACAACTGAAATATACAAAACGTGTGTTATCTCAAAAGCTCAAAAAAAAATCATGAAGTTCCTCGTAAGTTGATCTTATTTTTACTCTTTTCATCTTCATTAAATATGTCATAATATAAAGAATGAGTGAGCATTATTTTTATTAATAATTCATTATGAAAAAGAAAAAAAAAGTAAAAAAAAATCGGACGGAATGAAGGAAATAATTATGTTTTTAGGTAATTTTACTAGCTGTTCTCGCCGTTGCGTTTGCTCAGCAGGAAACGATTGCTATAATCCGCCAGTCTCAAGACGTATCGCCTGATGGTTCCTACAATTACAACTACGAAACTGCGAACGGAATCAAAGCCTCCGAAGAGGGTCATCCAGGGCCTGTGAATGAAGAGGGTGCACCGGCAGTTGTGGCCCAAGGACAATTCGAGTACAGTGCTCCTGATGGTACACCTATTGCAGTCACGTATACTGCCAACGAAAATGGTTTTCAACCACAGGGAGCTCACCTCCCTGTCGCACCTCCAGTGCCAGAACAAATTGCTCGGGCCCTTGAGTACATACTCGCTAATCAACGCTGATCAACTCCGTTACCAATACTGATATTTCAATGTCTTACAACGTTAATAAATTCTTCTGTACCAAAAATTAAATTATCCTCCGTCTTTCCAACTTCATTATTTACAACTAATGGGATATATCTTTGTCTCGTCTGTTTTCCATCAGATCTGTTTCAGACAGAGGTTCATAATTGTTCCTGCTCATATACTCATATGAGAGAGATTCGAACAAATAGGAACGTTCACCGCACATCATCCCATATAACAAACATCTGAAATCCGTCGGTAACAGATCCTTAATATTTTTTTTGCAAGATCTCAGTCCTATTTTCATTTTTTACTGAGAAACAAATTATTTATAATTCTATATTATTCTAGAAGAACTTGGATATCATAGGTAAATAACAGGCAGTAGAAATTGAAGGAATCCAAAAGCCATTATTGAATTTTTAAACGATGAGGGAACATAATACATATGAGCAGGCGATATTCAATAAATTCTTAACGCCTGACGCACATTATTTCGCATTAAAAATCGGCTCAGTTAAACAAAGTATGGTATTCAGTGAATAAAACATTATTAACTCAGCATCACAGAATTACTCAAGAAAGTGAGACCGAGATGATAATGCGTCGCGACGCCCACGGTACATCACAGGGGATTTGAATATCAAGAACGTATCTTCAATAGGTCAAATTGTGAAAAGATGGGAAAATAAAATTTCCAACCAGCCAAGAGAATATATGTGGCGGCCTATATTCTCTTTAAATTATTATAGTTATAATTACACGGCCCAATCAATTTATTACTGTGATCGACTCGTGGACTTGATAGCCAATTACGTAAAGATTACGTGAATATAAAGATGTAGGTATACAACATTAAGCAGAATACCTCAAGCCCATTTCTTGAATCGTCATACTAAATTGGGAGTCTCATGAGCTATTATTTTTGCACTTTCTTTTTTCTCCTCAATCTCAATTTATATCTATATAATATTTTGTCTTTTAAGGTAGGCAAAAAAAAAGACTAAACAATGCATAGACTATTGATAAATTCAGGGTTCCGAGGGAGGTTGCCGTGTAGTGTATTGGCTAATAGTCAGGCATAACTGGGAGGTTACACCTTGCAAGTCTCTGGCTTTCACACTAACCCCGCCTCATCATCATAATCATCCACATGCAACAGGAATATTGACTAGAATTGTGAAGAGGGGTTTTTAATGTCAAGGCATATACGATTCTCTTCTGGACCAATGCTATAACGTAACACCTTTTGTTGTTCCTAGGTGCTACGTAAAATTGGGTTGAATGACGTGAACCGTGAATCAAATTCACCGTTCACCCAAGCCGAACATACAAATTGCGAACAGTCAAGAACACGAAGAAAAACAGCTCATGTTACCACGGTGATTTATTTTCTAAATAGTTAATTATGAAATGAAGTAAAAATTAAGATTGAAGGCTAAAAATGTGGAATGGATAGGCAATGAGCCCAGAGCCACAGAAACGATCACATGCCTGACTACACTGATTAATTTAGTCTTCAGCATTTATTATTTTTCATTTCGATTGCTAATCTCTAATCTACTGTCCTCATTTTAATATTCAATACTGGACATTTTTCCCTTCAAAATAGTTGAATTTTTTGCAATTTAATTATCAATTTATGTTTACAAATATTCAACCATATTAATATATAGACGAATCTTTTTAAAACCTTCAATCAAATTTTATCTCATTTTTAATTTGTTAAAATTTCAATGTCAACTTTTTTTTTATCAAGTTATAAATCCGCCACTAATGTTTCAAGAAAAGGTGTCATTGCTCCAGTTAAACTAATAAATCCTTCTTCCCGTATCATTTATTCGGGTTTAATATATATATATATATATATATATATTAATAATCTTAGGAAGATGATTTTAAATTGTTACATAGCTATGTCGTAACAATAACCAAAGGCAGTATAATAGCTTTTGTAGTGAAAGGAACACTCCCTTTGAGGATCCGTAACCGATCTAAATTATGTGACGTGCCGATTGAAATGAATGGACCACAACACACATCTGAATATCCAATAAGTAAATGTAAATGTATGCACCATACTTTGATACTACTATGTTGCATTTACAAAAGTGTGTATACAACATTTGATTTCATCTACATCGTTATATCCCCCACCATTGTTTCACATTATTGAGCCTCAAGAAGGAAGAAGCGGCGTAGGGAGTAACCGAGCCGGTATAAATTCACTAAGAAAACGGTACACAGGGTTATTCCATTCCCGGTGGAAATAAAGTTTTTCTCGTGCTATCTTTCACTCTTTCTCCTTCTTCCTTATAATTTCTTGTTGTTACTAATTTTTTTCTTTGCCTAGTTCGTTAAATATGAAGATTTTTGTGAGTGTATAAACAATAGTTGTCACTTGATTTTATACCGTTTTGTTTAATTTATTCATTCACTTTTTTCATTTCTTATATATCCTTTTTTACGAAATTAAATTCATTCTTCTCTATAGATGGTATTTTTCGGTCTGGTGATGATGGTTCACGCACAATTGAAATATCCTCAATATAATCCTGATTACTATGGTCGACGGTTTGCAATTTTACGCCAAAGCCATGATCAAGATTTTGGCGGTTCATACGCTTTCAGGTAAATGACACCTAGGAACAATTAATATGATCAATCCATTGGATTCATAGTATATTCATGTGTGCATCAATAAATCAATTGATTGTTTCATTTTTTTTTTTCATGTAAACATTAGAAGCATTTGATGAATTGTTTGTCAATGCATAGGTGCGATTGATCAAGTGATGAATGTTCTGTATACTGTATACAGAATGATGTATGACATGTGTGAAACATGTACATGTAAATTATAATTTGTAGTTGGATGTAGGAAAATTTTAATTGGCATATTATCAAACTCATTGAGAAGCTAACTAATACTAGTTGATCAATCACTTATTTTTCCATCATCATAATAGTATTGCATAACCAAACAATTACTACATACGACTACAGAAAAGTATTTTTATTTTGCACCTTCTCATTATACTCCGCCCCCTTAAGTTATCTTGTTATTCCACCAGTTAAGGTTTTTTCTTCTTTTTCTTATTCATCGCCGTGTGAAAAAGTTTGAACAATAGATGGGATAAGAAAAACAATATAAAAAATGTATTATTTAAATTGTGTTTAAGTTACGACACCGAGAATGGTATATCAGTAGCGGAACAAGGACAACCAAAGAATCTTGGTGCTGCAGGACAGGCGGAAGTAGTTCGAGGACAATATAGCTACACAGCGCCTGATGGGACACCAATCTTGGTTACCTATCAAGCTGATGAAAATGGTTTCCAAGCGAATGGCGCCCACTTACCAACTCCGCCACCAATTCCACCTGCAATTGAACGAGCCTTGGCATATAATGCAGCCCACCCTGAACAAGAGGAACCATACAATAGAAGATACTATGGGCAAGGAAAATAAATGACGGGGCAACGAAAGTGATGAATGAATGAATAGAGAGAAAAAATGAAGAATAATAATAATAAACTATACCGCAAAGCCTAATATGAGATACACAGTCCTTTCAATATCGGCTTCTATACAATAATGAATGGACAAATGAAAATATTATTGATCGGATAAATGACGATGAGCCATTTATTATTTGCTTATTTGTTTTTATTCATTTGAATTAACCACAAGACTTGTTCATTTCTATAAATGTGCTTTCAATAAACTTCAATTTGTCTTTACATGCTCCAATAGAAATTGTTTGGTGTTTTGGATATTTCATTTTCAAAAAATTATTTTTCACCTGGCTCAAAGGTCAGATTTTGGATTTTGTCAGAGGGAAAGTAGACTTTCGTCAAAATCGAATTTGTTCGTGAAAATGGCAGGTCCCGGTCATCTACCTCTGGTCAACCATATAATCAAATGTTTGTACCAAAGATTTCAAATTCACAAATTGGCAACCTAGTTCCAAATTGGTAAAAACGGTGGTGAACCATTGGGAACTAATGGCACTGTGTTGAATTGTCCTTGTGTTGTTTAGTCATGGAATCGATCTGGTGGCTTCATGCATGTTTCAACTGGACAACTTATTGTCCAGGAGGTTGTCTAGGAGTCTCCCCCGGTTGGGAAAGCCCCCTTAAAATCATTTGCACTATACTTTAGTACAACTTCTGAAATACAAGTTGGAGGGTCCACGATCTCCCATATATCCACGGTAAAAATTACCTTGAATCCACGGGAAAACGTCCCGTATATTCACGGTCAAAGTTACCGTGGAATGTGTGGAGAATATTCGTTTATGTATACATATATGTATATGCGTTTACGGGAGGAAGAGGTTCACTCGGATCGCTCAACGCACAGCTGATCCCACCCCTTCGACACAAACAAGTTGAGACAAACAAGTTCTCCCCCGCCAAAGGCGTTTTTTTGCTGTTTAATATCGATATTAAGAAAATGAAGTGTTATAATCCTCATAGACATCATGCAATAGTTAATCAACGAATGACAATTAATAAATCAGAGTTTATTATCTTATACTATTGTAAATCCAAGACGTATATATGTATATTTATAATATAGAAGTAGGTACCTAATTCAAAATATAACAACTGCGCAACTCCTCTGCGCACATTCATCATGGCGGCCGGCCACTGGCAGAGGATGGAGGTTTTGGCGTTCGTCCACGGATTTTCGGTGAGAAAAGGGATTAAACCAGGAAAATACTTATTAATCGTGCAATAATCAGGTAATATTTAGTGCCGGGAATGATTTTATCAAGAAATCAGCCTTTATTAGTGCATATTATTAAGCCCAGATCTGTAAAAAGTGCAATGCTAAATTTCGCCATTGCGCAACTCCTCCGCGCACATTCATCATGGCGGCTGG